>NC_056743.1:245600881-245628381 GCF_019279795.1 Protopterus annectens
AAAAAAATTTTTATAAAATTGTTTTATTATCTCAATCTTTACATGTCTTTCCTTGTATCATATACTGCCTTTTAACTTTTAACTTTACCACCTGGAATGCATTTGGTAGAAAAGCTAGTGTTTCATGAGATAAATTCTACAACACCATGGGATGGGGAAGGGTGGAATGGCTGCTTCACCAAAAACACCATCTTACTCTTCTCAGAGCTTTTTAAAAATATTTACATTTGTGCATATCCTGTGAAACTGGGGAAATTTATATCTGGCTATCATACAATCAATAAGATTGTCCCCCAGGGGGGTGTGCTCTCCCCACTGCTATTCTCTCTCTACACTAATCACTGCACCTCTAAGGACTCCTCTGTCAAACTTATTAAATACGTGGATGACACAACTATCATCGGGCTCGTCAGTAATGGTGATGAGTAGGCATACAGATGGGAGCTTGAGCAGCTAGCCCTTTGGTGTAGTCAGAATAATCTGGAGCTGAACACTCTCAGAAATGTGGAGATGACTGTGAAGATAGGTGGAAGACTGCCAGCCTAGCCAGACAGAATTTTGTAGATAATTCTGTCATTTGTAAATATTAATGTAAGCTACAGGCTTGTTCTCTTAAATGTGAAAACACTACATTGGATATTGAACTGCAAAAATTTAACAGTGCACTCTGCTGTAAGAAAGCTAAGTCAAGCATTTTATGACTGTCTTTGATGTCAAAATTTGGAGCTGATATGTCTGGATGAAGAAATTTTGCTTATTGTTTTGAGGCTAGTGTTAATGGCTAGAATTTGCATGTATAATTTCTTTTATGGCTCTGGTTCCTGACCAGCTGCAAGATAAAAGGGGCCATTAACCTCTGAGTTCTGTTAGCCTGGGAACCACAAAGAAATGTAATCTGAAATGTATCAGTGCTACTGTGTTATCAATTTATGGACAGAGAGAATCGGAGCATGAGAGCACTTGTCTTGAGAACGTCCAACATCACCAGCTCTGCCTGTGTCTGTACGTATGTTTATTTTAGAATGTTTTTTCCCTTAGTCTTCTTCTTCTTTCGGCTTTTCCCGGTTAGGGGTCGCAACAGCAGATCATCTGTCCACTCATGATTGGCAGTGGAGTTTTACGGTGTTGAGTTGCCAGCCCGGCGCCCAACCTTACACAAAAGGCACACACACACAGACACACCTCACACCTAGGGCCAATTTAGAGTGTCCAATCCACCTACTGCATGTCTTTGGGATGTGGGAGGAAACCGGAGCACCCGAAGGAAGCCCACGCTACCACAGGGAGGACATGCAGACTCCACACAGAAGGCACCCCAGCTGAGAATCGAACCTTAGAACCTCTTGCTGTGAGGCGGCAATGCTGCACCACCGTGGCCACCCTGTTTTTTTCCCTTAGTCTAACCTTCCTAATTCCTAGTTTTTATCTGTGATCTCTAAACTCTTGACTAGCACTATGTAGTAAGAAGTACTGTCTTGTGTTTTTATTATTAAATATTTTTAATAATTTCAACTGTGGCTGTTTTTTGCGGAGATAATTTAAGCTCTAAGAGTATATTGCATGTATTTAATGATATTGTACCAAGTCACACCCAAGACTTAACTGTTTGGTTACACTTACCATATGAATAATAATACTGCACAATAATAATTGTATCTCCTTTAATAAGGGCCTTTGAGGAGCTGCTAAATATTAGCTAGGTGGTGGCAGTAATTTCTACCCTATAGTTTGGGTAAAAGGGGCACAAGCTGGAGAACCTGTGCCAGCCTTCCTCAGGAGTGTCTGTGTGGTTGTATAAACTCTTATCTCAAAGTGTGTGTGTGTCAGCTACTTGGGCAAAGAGACAAAGCACTGGTTGGACATAGAGGGTGCTGGAGGTTTTAGCTTGCCCACTAGACTGAGACCTGGACCCTATAACTGTGCCAGTGAGGAGTCTAATTGGGGACCTGGAGAGAAAGGGAGAAACCATCCCCAGACTGACTGTGATCTCTGTGTGCTCTTAAGGGGAAGTTTATGTGTGTGTATTTATTATCCTTTCCCTATATGGACACCCCTCACTGGTGTTAGTGGTGAGGATGGAGGCTCCTTGATTGCTGGGCCAGTGCACGGGTGTCACAATGACAGTGGACTTTAGGAATGGTACTACAATATTATCCACCTCTTTATTTTTAATACTGCTGTCAGTTGTGGAATCCTTTCATGTTTTTGGGATCTATAATCTCCTAGGAATTGAAGTGGGAGACTAATTTAGGGTCCATCATAAAAAAAGCACACCAGCGAATGTACTTTCTGTGACAGCTGAGGAAGTTCAACCTCCCACAGGAACTGTTGATTCAGTTCCATACAGCAGTCATTGAGTCTGTTCTCAGCTCATCTATAACAGTGTGGACTGAATCTCTGTCTAATCATGACAAAACTAGGTTACATCAAATAGTTAGGTCTGCCAAAAATATCACTGATGTTATTTTTCCCTCCTTACAGGATCTGTGCTATTCCAGAGTAATGAAAAGGGCAGGGAAAATCATCACCGAGCCTTAACATCCAGGCCACCATTTTTTTGAATGATTACCATTAGTCAGGTGTTATAGATTAATATGCACCAAAACAAACAGTTTTTTTTCCCCACAGGCCATCAATTTCATAAATGGTGAACTCAGCTTATTAGGCTGGGGTATTCTTTTTCATAAGCCTCTGAGGATTCTGCAGTACTGTTTGCATATTAATATTTGTTTCTTTCAGAGTTTCTTGTATCGAGTTGCACTTCGCACCTTGTATGCATATGTTTATGTACATTTACACTTTTTTTGTCTGGTTGTCAATAGCTGCATATATGTCGTTTGTCTTGTTCTTAATAGTTGTATATGTATGTTGTTTGTCGTGCTCTTAATAGTTGTATACATGTCATTTATGTAATTCATACTTGGAGAGTCACTGAAACTAATCAAATTCCTTGTATGTGCGCATACTTGGCCAATAAATGTGATTCTGATTACCGTTCTGCAGATATCACCTTGATACTAAAAGCAGTGTGGACATGTCAGTGTCTCTTATTTTGAGGGTAAAACTATAAATCTTTTTAGCAAATCAGTCCAACTTACCATATTACCTGTCACTGGGGAAGAGGTTGAGATCAGGTGCCACTTCAGACCCCTACATGGATCTACTAATGTATCACAGTGGGAGCTGTCACTGGATTGATTGATTTTTTTTTTTTTTTTTACAGGTACTTATTTGTCTATAACCCTGTAAAAGTGGTGCAGCTTCTCTGGAGAAAGGCATATGGTTACATGGTTAAAATTATGTGCTTTTTAAGGTATCCCCCAAAGGCATAAACAAATTGTTTCATGGCCACAGACCTAGTTTATCACATGTCCAAAATTTCTACCCTTTTGGAAGCTGGAAAATTCATTGCCCCCAAGCTGAAAGTGTTTTCATTAGATTCATGGTCTTCTCAAAGAGGTCATCTTCCATTGGAGCCTTTGAAGCAATAGCTTTGTTGTTGTTCATGTGGTAGCCCAGCAGGGGAAGGTGGTTAACAAGTTCAAAAGAAAAGATTCCCTTCTAGCTCTAGACTCAGCCGTCCATCCATTCAAAAGATGGGTCCTTTTTTTTCTTTTCTTTTAGTGGGGTCACACCTGAGAGAAAGGATACATCGACTGGGAAGAACTATAGCCTGATGTCAGACTACTGTGTATTCCCCTCCACTAATTTTCTACAGACACCAAGTTTTGGGGATAAGTCACAAGAATCAGATGTCAGTGCAAGAAAAAAGCCTAGCAATGTTGAAACTAATGAAATGGTAGGAGCTGCATCTACTTTTCCTAGAATGTTTTATTAAGTAAAAGAGCCTGCTGTGTGCATAGATGGAAGAACTGCACAACTTCCTGGCAAAGAATGTTATTTTAAAACTAGCACCTTTATGTCCCCGCAGGCACTTGAGAAAATGCATCTGGCCAAGGTGCAGTTACAGGAATAATTAAGGTCTGACTTGTTTCCCTTGTCTAGAGTCTATGCTCTACCTGCTAAGGGGCTAACACAGATGGAGGGTGACACAAGAAAGATGTCTGAACTGGAGGCAGACAAAGCTGTACATAGGTTCATAGGTTTATACTAGGCCATCTGCCCTAAGGCATTTATAAGCTTAGCCCAAATTTTTGTGGCTTACGCCACCCCTTATATGAAAAAATACTGTGCCCATTAGTTTGTTGTGCCTCTGTCCAGCAGTGACACAGAGATGATTCCCGGGGTAAACCTACGATCTCCCATCCACAGGTCAAGATTTCTCTTGAACAGAGCCGGCGAGGTGCTCTGCCTCACATGGACCGGGATTTTATTCCACAGCATAGGGAGTCTCTGAGTGATAAATCTATCCCTCCAGCACGTCCTATTTATATCCGAGCTAAGGTTTAAGTCGCTTGCTCTAGTGGTTTTGGTGGATTTGGATTTTTTGAGGTGGAGCATGTCCATTAATTCCGGGTTGGACATGGCCTTGTATGTCAGGCACATGTCACCTCTGAGCAGACGGTATGCGACTGAATAGAGCTGGAGTTTCTTCAATCTGGCAGCATATGACAGATTTTGGAGTCCCTTTATCCTTTTGGTGAGGAACTTTTGGGGTCTCTCCAATTGCTGCAGATGTCGGGTGAGATACATCCCGAATGGGGCATTGTACTTTATTCATTGGTCTGATAAGTGAAGAGTACAGGGGAACAATGACCTCACTAGATCTGGATGTGAATCCCTTCATGATCAGGTGGGCAATGTAGAAGGTCTTTCTAACCACTTTAGCAACGTGAGTGTCAAAAGAAAGGCCACTGTCAACCTGGGTCCCCAGGTCCCTGAATACCTCTTCTGTGCTTAGTGGATTGCCACCTATATGGTAGCTTGGGGTTACCTTGTTTTTCCCGAAGGGTATGACTATACATTTTTTGGCGTTTAACTTCAGGCCATAGCTCTGGCACCAGCTATCTGTTTCCGTGAGTCCCTTCTGAAGGATATCCGTGTCCGATGCACTTTCCACTATGGCGCCCAGTTTGCAGTCATCTGCAAACTTTGTCAGCCAAAGTCCTCCCATGTTGGCCTGTACTTCTGAGAAGTAGATGCCGAACAATAGGGGGCCAAGGACAGAGCCCTGTGGGACACCACTTGTGACCGGCTTGGAGTCTGACATAGCGCCAGCAACTCTAACCCTGTGGGTTCTGTCCTTAAGCCAGTTTGCAACCCATCTTGTGACATATGGGTTTACATTTAAGCTGGTAAGTTTTTCTACAATACCCGAGTGGGGTATTGTGTTGAAAGCCTTTGCAAGGTCAAGGTAGGCTGTATGGACTGCCTTTCCCTCATCAATGGCCTTGGTAACTGTTTCGAAGAAGTCGACCAAGTTCAAAAGGCATGATCTTCCCTTGAAGGCAAACTGGGTCGGGTCCAATGTCTGCAAGTCCCCTATATCTTTGTTTATGAGCTCCATTATGATCCTCTCCATAGCTTTGCAGACTAGACTTGTTAAGCTTATGGGGCGGTAATTACCAGGGTCCGTAGAGGCACCGCCTTTGTGGAGTGGGACCACAGTTGCCGTACGCCACTCCTTGGGCACGTATCCTGTGGTAAGGCTGAGATTAAACAGCTGCCTTATGTGCGGGTTTAATTCCTCATTTAGCTCGTGTAGCACACAGCCGGTCCCAATGATGCTGTGTTTTTAGATTTAGAGAGAGCAGCTTTCACCTGCGCATTTGAGATGTCTGGGAGGCTACACTCCGCTGGGATAGTTATCTCTCCTTTAGGGGGGGATCTCTAGGATTATAATGTCCTGAAGGCACAACTATGACTTAAGCAGTCTAAGGCCACAAATTCCCTGCCCACAGGCTAACTGCCATCTTTCTATGCTCATGTGCAATGGGTCATTTTCTCCCTGGTGGACTATTACTTTTTACGCTTTCAAGAGCAAGGTTCTCCACATGGGGGACAGACAAAACATTGGCCCAATGGGGAAAAAAGTGCTTTTTGTGCTCCAAAAATGCCCTCAGATTCTGAGCAGTAAACAGAAAAAAAAAATCGTTAAAAGTGGTGTTAACATTCATAAGTGGAAATTTGAATACCTTCTCTCAAGCAAAAAAGGCACTGTAAATAGTAGTTTCTTAGGAGAATCTGTTTCAGGCAAACATATTTGATGCTTCCCCCCCAGGAGCTTATCACAAATTATCAAAATAAAAATTAATAAAAAATAGTCTAACAAAAGTATAATGAACAGCCAAATTATAATGCAGTACCTATGAAAGATGAAACAGGCTCTAACTAAAGAGTTACCACTTCATATTAGTCTGCAAGGCACCAACAGATTCTCGTGAACAAATAACTGTAAATTTCTTGCAGCAAAATAAAAAATAAAATAAAAAGGCTCAGACTACTATCCCATCTGGATCATACTGACACATCCTTGGAAAAGGAAGGATATCATGCCTTTTCTAGGGACTTGGGGACTGTACTAGTAGCAGTCTGGCTTAAGGGCGAAATTTTGATTGTGCCTAATTCTCAGGTATAATCAAATTACACTGCTCTAGTGATCTCTCAAGTATGATCTTCATTCGAGACCTGAAAATCTCCCTTCCTCCTCCCAGGAAGAAAATCACCATATTCTGCTTTTAGCCTAGCCTCTAAGAATTAATGACAAACTACATACAAATTACTTTTAATAAACATTTACAGAATTCATTCAAGGCTGGGTATATTACTTTGCTATATTTGTCCATTTCCTGAGCTTCCAGAGAACATTTTTTTCACTTCTGCTAGTATGTCACAGAGAACTAACACACAAACTGCTCAAGCTAGATTTTCAGTAATGTCCAAACTACGTTCATGGTAGAAACTAAATTACAAATTACTCCAATGCATGCTTCTGGAGCATGCCAATTCATGAGGCCAGCTAGTGAGTTCTCCTACATCACCTGTTAAGTGTGTTAATGCACAAAAATGAGCTGGACTTCTACATTATACCTCTTAACAGACTTGCAGTGGTGAAATGGCAGTATAAGAGAATGTGCAAAGTCATGCAACCTGCAACAACGAACAAAAAGATTTCTTAATATTTAACTATAAAAAATAAAAAATGTGCTCATTCCTCAAAAGTTTTCAATACACAAGCACAGAAGAAATATCTACCTATTCTTTTCGCAAATACATCCTGTTGCAACAAAAACAGAAAACCTCCAATGGCTTGTAATCTGCAATTTTTTGCAAAGCTGTAATGCGAGATACTATAACCTCTAGATCAGCATAGCATTTCACAAACAAGTAACATGAGATACTGCAGCTTTTAGATAAATATGCACCTCTGTAAACACTTTTAAAATGTTTGGCAATTATCTTTCCACTTCTCATGAGTAAGATAAAACATCAATTTCACAGTTCAAAAAATACTTTACAGGTACTTGGTTATGGTGTCTAAGGGGGTTGCAAACTAGCCCAGCAATGGCTAAAAGAAACTGTGGTTGCCCAACATATGTACGTGCACACAAACACATGCCCTCACAAATAGAAACAAGACTAAAAACGTGTATCATGCATGACATCATATACAAACACCAAGGCAGAGATTATCCTGTCCTCAAAGGAATGTGGGGGCAGGAAACAACAGCCAAACTAAAAACAGCAGCTGGAAACAACCTAGTAATATAACAAACAAGCAGACTGAAGTACAGCACAGATGCAACTTGGATTTGTGCACATTTAAGTACAAGACAATGGACATCACAATCACAGCATACACGAAAACTGTTTTTACTGAACCCCTGCATCTACTCCAGTGCTGTACATCTCTGGGAAACAGGGATTCTAATTCAGCATCACATCCTGTGTAAATGCTCCATCTTTACCAACCTTCTAGTATGCTCAGGAAATATATCAGATAATATGCAGCTGATGACAACCAAAGGCTAATCATTATTACCAAACATTTAATTAATGATACAACAGGATATAGTCCAACTGTTACTGGTTTAAACTCAATCTTATTATAATCCTAGGACCAAGTTAAACACATTTGGTAATACTTCAACAAGCTCTACCACGATCTGTATACTAACATACAAAAACAGAACTTAGTTTCAACTGGCGACATTCTGTACCTGGACTAGACTTGAATTCACACCTAACAGATACTGAAATACAATACTTCAATTGCCCATAAATGTCGATATGAATTTACACTTTAAAACAAGGATACTGCACTGTGTGTGTGTGCTTATTTATCTGTACCACCAGTTAACAGCTAGTAGGCCAGAGCATCCCCCCACCCCACAAAACGGGTGACATTAAGATGCAGTGAGCATCTATACCCCAAGATGGTGCACAACTACAACCTAGAACTAATCTACACCTAAGAGTGGAAATAACTCAATCATCACCAGCAGCAAGAAAGGCACTTGTCATGTTGCACATAAAGACATGAGCAATTTACTAAATTTAGTGTTACGACACCTTCTCTATACCAATAGAGAATAAGAAAGATCTTAACTTGAAATGGCTGGCAATTTACAGAAGAGATGTCAAGTGACAGCAACCTGCCACAATTACCTCTGTATCTAGTTGATCCCGTGTGACAAAATGAGATCATGGGACAAAATCTGTCCATATCTACGAATCTATGAGAAAGGTAGTACGTAAAGACTTAACTTTCTGTATCTTGGGTAAAGTAAAGCAACAATAACTTGCTAAACATTATTATGTGGGAGAAATCACATGACAGCATCCTCACAAACTGACAGCGAGCTGTCAGTGTTACTAGATGACAGACTTCATGCAGAAGAACTCAACAGTGCTACTGAAATACTTGGAAGGCACAGGTAACCATACAAGACTGCTGTTGTACAATTTGAGTAGTGACATGACTGCAGCCCTCTGCCTGGGTCATGTCACAAAGTACAGTTTTGTACCTACCATAAATGTAGATGTTCGAGGATTCCCTTGCTGCAGTCCTGACTATTGGGTATAGTCCGCGTCCCAGTCGGCCCGAATACCAGAGTATAAGGCTGACGTCGGTCATGGCGCCTTAGACTGACGTCAGTACGTCAGGGTACTAATGCGCATGACCGACGTCATTTCCTCAGTCTTTTCTTGCCCCAGATGCCAGAAGACCCAAAAAGACAAGTCCCAAAAACAACCTGCACCAATAAACATGTACAATATATACAGTAATATATATATATATACCAAAAAATATAAGCATGTAAACTCACCTACACAACCACCCTGAAACACAGAGGGGAAGGAGGGAGGGTATTGGACTGCAGCAAGGGAATCCTCGAACATCTACATTTATGGTAGGTACAAAACTGTACTATGTTCTTCGTCTTCCCTTGCTGCAGTCCTGACTATTGGGTAGAATCCCAAAGCAGAGGTAAGGGAGGCTGGCAAATTATAAAGTAGCAGGAGCTGAGAACATGCCTTGTAAAACAGCTGTGGCAAAACCAGCTCTAGTCTTAGAGTATATAGGCAGGTGATAATGCCTAGAGAAAGTATGCACTGAACTCCAAGTAGCTGCTTCCAGAATATCCTTAGTTGCCACCCCCCTTAGAAATGCTGTTGAAGTGGCCGTAGCCCTAGTGGAATGAGGCCTAATCCCAGCTGGAACCTCTTTGCCATGATGGGAATAACAAAATGCAATGCAAAAGCCAATCCACCTAGAAATAGTTTGTTTTGACACAGGTTTGCCTTGTGAACTTAAAGCAAAAGAAACAAGTAACTGCTGAGACTGCCTAAAATCTTTAGTCCTGCTCAGATAATAACGCAATTGCCTGTGTACATCTAAAGTGTGCAAAATCTTTTCCCCTTTATTTTGAGGATCTGCAAAAAACGTAGGCAAATGAATAGTTTGGTTTAAAGCCACACTAGAAACCACCTTAGGCATAAAGGAAGGATTAGTACGTAATGATACCCTGTCCTTATGGAAAATCAAAAAGGGCTCTACTGCCATAAGGGCCTGCAACTCAGACACCCTTCTTGCAGAAGTAATAGCCAACAGAAAAGCAGTCTTCCATGACAAATATTTCAATTCAGCAGTAGCTGCCGGCTCAAAAGGTTGTAGAGTAAGTTTTTCCAACACAAAATTGAGATCCCAAGCAGGAGTAGGAGCTCTACGGGGGTCTTATATTCTTTGCCCCTCTAAGAAACTGCTTGAACAAAGGATGCGAAAACAAAGGTGGGTCACAATCATAGTGAGCTGAAATTGCTGCAGCATGAATCTTTATGGAAGAGAAAGACAAACCCTTGTCCAATAACTCAGTAAGATATTGAAGAGCCACACTCAAATTAGGCTCTGAAATCTCCAAATTCTTTGCTGTACACCAAAATAAAAATCTCTTCCATTTTTCTGCGTACACTCTCCTAGTACTAGGCCTTCTAGCTTCCATAATCACATTTAAAACTTGTTGAGGAAGCTGAGACCTTCCATGTTTCAACACAGAATATGCCAAGCTGTGAGATGGAGAGATTGAAGCTTGACATTGAGCAGATGACCGTCCTTCTGAGATAACAGATGAGGAATCAGAGGTAAAGGCCATGGAGGCTTCTTTACAAGACTCCTTAGAAGTGGGTACCAGTGTTGCCGAGGCCAATCTGGAGCTATCAAAATCATCCTTGGCCTGTCCTGTCTGACCTTTAGTAATACCTTTGGAAGAAGAGGTAGAGGTGGAAAAGCATAGACATGAAGGTTTTTCCAACTGAAAGACAGAGCATCCACTTTCCAAGCTGTGTGATGAAACCCCTTTGTGCAATACTTTGGCAGCTGGTGGTTTAGTGGAGAAGCGAACAGATCTATGTCTGGAGTTCCCCATGACACTGTCAATTTCTGAAATACATGAAGATCCAGTTTCCACTCGTGGGGATCCATGATTTGTCTGCTTAATACATCTGCTAGGGAGTTCTGTGCTCCTGGCAGAAACCTTGCCTGAAGAGTCAGTTGCAGGCTTAACGCAGTCTCCCATAAAATCATTGCTTGCCTGCATAGAGGATAAGAATGTGTTCCCCCTTGCTTGTTGATGTACCACATGACAGTTGTGTTGTCTGTCAGAATCAACACCTGCCCTGGAAGAAGTAACTCCTTGAACGCCATCAATGCAAACTGGACTGCTAACATCTCCTTCATGTTGATATGTAGATGCTGTAGTCTGGCAGGCCACTTGTCTTGTATCCACTTTCCATTTAGATGAGCTCCCAAGCAGTGTCCGAGGCATCTGTCGTTAAAATCTGACTCGCCTCTGGCCGGGTCACAGAGAGTCCCTTGTTTAGGTGACATTCCTGAGCCCACCACAAGAATTCCTTTTGAAGGCAAGGTATTATTTGAATGACAGTGTCCAAATCTTGGCAGTGCTGTGTCCATACATTTTGAGATACCATTGCAGCTTCCTCATATGCAGTTTGGCATTGGGAAGCACCAGAATACAAGATGCCATGAACCCTAATGCTTGAAGGACTGTCCTTGCAGTCAGCACGGACTGATGAGATAGTTGATGGAAGTAAAATGACAGACTCTTTTGTTTGTCCGGGGTTAAAAAGGCCATCTGGGCTGCTGTATTCAGTCTCACACCCAGAAAGCACATGTCTTGAGAGGGTACTAGACTGGACTTTATTTCGTTCACAGAATACCCTAGGCATCTTAGCACTGCTATGACATATTCCAGATGCTGTAGAAGGTGTTCTTTTCTTGAGCCAGAATCAGGCAGTCGTCCAAGTAAGGATAAATTTGAATGCCTTGAAGCCTGAAGTAAGCTATCACTGGAGCCAGAACCTTTGTGAATACTCTGGGCGCAGTAGATAAGCCAAAGGGCAATGCAGAGAACTGATAATGAAAATCTCCAGTTCGAAACCGCAGATACTTTCTGCAACTTAGCCTTATGGGCACATGAAGGTAAGCTTCCTTGAGATCCAAAGTTACCATCCAGTGATCCTTGCCCAGCAGAGGTAACAGTTGTTGTAACGTCAACATCTTGAACTTGGGAATGTCCAGATAAGTGTTGAGGATAGATAAATCCAAAATTGGTCTCCACGTGTTCCCCTTCTTTGGTACTAGGAACAGGCGAGAATAAAATCCGAAGCCCCTTTCTGACACAGGGACTGGCTGAATAGCCCCTATCTGGAGTAACTGAGAAACTTGCTTGAGAGCCTCTTTTCTTTGTGGAGGAGGAACATCTGGCATGCCTTTGAAAGGCGGCATTGTGTGGAAATAAAATCTGTACCCGTGATGAATGATATCCAGCACCCATCTGTCTTGAGTGATTAAATCCCAATTTTCTTTGAAAAGAGACAATCTTCCTCCCAAAGGAGCTGCCAGACGAGAGTCCACTGGCAGCAGAAAAGGCAGGTCATTGGGTCTGCTTACGAAAGGACTGACCCCTGCCCTCACCAGAAGTCTGAGCAGGTGAACTGTCTGATCTAGGCCTAAACGAACCTTGAGCCCTGCCCCTACCACGCCTAGATCTACCCCTAGACTGGGAACCATAAGCAGGATATGTCCACCCTTAGCAGGCCAATTTCTACTAAACTTGGAGGCTGCACCTGCAAAAAGCTTTAACAGTCTGCATAGACTTAGCTTTGTCCTCCATTTTCTTTAAAACTGCTTCCACAGGCGGTCCAAACAACACATCAGACTGTAAAGGAGCATCCAAAATCCTGGTCTTAACATGCTCAGCTAAATTCTGATCCTTCAACCATGCATGCCTGCGAAGAACAGAACTAGTAGCAGCCACCCTCGAGGAGGCCTGAACAGCATCAAAACCACACTGCAAAGAATGCTTACCCACTTGTTCAGACACATGAACCAAATCCAGCAATTCTTTACACTCAATACCTTCCGCCAAAGCATCCACCTTAGATTTCAATTGTGAAAGGAGATAATTCTGAAATTTCAGCATATGAAATTGACAATTCAATGCCCTCATGGCTAGAGTGGAAGAAGTATATACTTTCTTACCCCACCTATCCAAAGCCCTTGCCTCTTTATCAGAGGGTACAGGATTTTTAACCACAGAAGCTTTAACACCTTTAGGCCCCTGAGAAACAGTTTCTGGGTCCGCCCTGGGACTCTTAAACAAATACTTATGAGCTTCAGGCACCCTATAATACCTATCAGGCTTAACAGGAGCAGGAGGTAAGGAATCAGGGTTCAGAGAAGCCTCTGCAAAAACATCCTCCACCACATTCAATACAGGAGGAATAGCTAAGGGCCTATGCTGAGGCAAAAACAAGAATTCCCTAAGCCTTTTTCTGGAGTCAGAGTAATCTTGGCCTTCCCATTTAAAGTGCTCCCTCATGGAGTGAAGAGTCTCTGAAAATGAAAAATCCTCAGGAGGAGAAGCTGAAGGAGTAGAATCATCCACATCAGAATCAGAATAAGCAGGAAACTCTTGCAAGTCTTCCACAGAAGACTCTGAAGCCTGTGAACACTGTTCAAAACTATCAAACTCCTGTTCCACCCTAGGCCTCTTATCAGGTGGGGGCATAGAACCTCTAATCAGAGTAATCAAATCTTCTGCCAGTTTAAGCATATGTTTCTTAGGCACAGAGCCCGAAATGCTAGGAGAAGCCCCTACAGAAGCTGAACTTGGCCTTCCTCTAAAGGAGGCTTTGGCAACAGAAGGAGAGGCCCTAACTACCTTGGGAAGAACAGGTACCTGAGAAGCCCCCTCAGCCTGGCCTACCTCCTGAGAGGGCACATCCTGTAACAGTAAAGTATCTGCCTGAGACTCCATAGAGACTCCTGGCAAAACCTCTGGCTCCCCTGAGCCTTCTAAAGGACCGACGTCCGGGACTGCCGGTTCCTCACCCCTAGACTTCACTGTTTTGTCCTTGCGCTTCTTAGATGAAGCAGGCGTCGGAGCATCCGACGGCATAGTATAATTGCAACGCTTTCCAAACACTAACCTAGCACAATCAAGCCTCCTCTTAATAGTGCGCTTGTTAAATCTAGCACAAGAGCGGCAACCAACAACGTCGTGCTCAGGCCCTAAACAAGGTATACACAAAGTATGATAATCCCTATGCGGTATCTGCTTCCCACAAGAAATACAGTTATTCACTTTTTCTGACATCCGGTAAAATACTGAGGCAAGAAAAACCAAAATGTTCTAACGGGGTTACTTAGCCAACTCTGTACTCGGTCTGAAACTCCGGTTTGGAAAATCTCAGAACGCCAACCTGCACTCGCAAAATTGCTTCTGCATCGGACCATGCGGCAAAAAAGACTGAGGAAATGACGTCGGTCATGCGCATTAGTACCCTGACGTACTGACGTCAGTCTAAGGCGCCATGACCGACGTCAGCCTTATACTCTGGTATTCGGGCCGACTGGGACGCGGACTATACCCAATAGTCAGGACTGCAGCAAGGGAAGACGAAGAACATCTGCAACCTACTCTGCCTATCACTGCTTCTAAAAGTCAACACAAATTAACACGGATACTAGACATTTACGAGATCTATGACAGCTGTCTGCAGTGATGGGCAATGTGTCACAGGAAATTTACAGGGCAATGAACTAACTCAGCTATCAGTTTATATGGGAGATGTCACATGACAATAGTCTGCCATGATAAACAGTGTATTTCAGGGGAGTTATAGGGCAGTAACACAACTTGTCTGCCAGTGCCTGCATATGTCATGAAACAGAAGCCTGCCGTAGACAGTAATATAACTACAAAAGGTCATGGAACAACAAACTATCAAAGCTGACAGTGCTATCTAGAAATGTTACCTGCCCACAACATGCCACGCCTGACAACATAAATAAACACAGTCTACCTTCAAAATAAAGAAAGACGTTTATCTAAATTCAAACAGCAGAAATTCATAAATGAAAGAGGCAGACCTACATCATTCAGTTCTGTGCGCCAGCTGAAAATATCACTGAGTTTTCCAGAAGGATAGTAAAATGTAACATAGCTGAAAATACATCTTCAAGAGAAGCACATGCAATATGCAACACAGGTAGGAGTCAGCACCATACTGTAAAAATAGATACAACTTTCTGGCTAGCTATCCATGGTTGGAAGAGACCCTCAGATGAACCACACACACGAATGCTCGTCTTCAGTATAATGGCTGGTGGCTCCAGCATCTGTTCCAGTTCTTCTGGCCAAAGAATACAGGAAATGGAGTGCCAAAACAAGGTTCCTCAAGATAAAATAAAGGAAGTAGGAAAAACAGAACTTGCTGCGAGAGTGTCTCTCAAAGATATACCACCTATGGTTGTGTAGGTAAGGATAAGCATGGCAGTCTCAATACTTAAGCCGATGGTTAGTATTTTCTAAAGTGTTGGAGGATGAAGACATTCAGTCAATCTACACTAGGGAGGAGTTAACTAAAACAGGGATTATACTGCAAGACACTGCACATCACAAAACAAGAGAGTAAAGAAACAATGAAAAGTTCTACTTTGTAAGGATACTATCAGATAAGCAACACTGAGCACCTTCACTGGGACAAAACGTGATCTGAGGAAAAATGCAGAAGGCTGGACCCAGAGGTCAATGTTACAGAAAGATCAAAAGGAAAGAAAATGTATTCAGCAATTTTTTTAAGAATCAGACTTTGAATGCTACCACATCTGAATATATGGAAAAAGCAACTGCAGGTTATAGGTTTCTTCTCGACTATAATTCACCAAAATTTGCGATCAGTCTTTCTGAAATTCATCAAATGGCTCACTTTTGGGAGGATTTCAACACTGCACTGAACAGATCTCTTTCGGCATGAAAACTTCCCTAACATACGAATATGCCAGCCTCTGCAGTCAACATCACAAGTGGCTATCCATGGCCAAATCACTCATTTAACATAGCAATCACAATGACCATGAAAGCCTCCAAACCGACCACTGCTCTCTTCAGGTCCCTTAGTCATGACACCATCTGGTCCACACAAGTCGTGACAGCATAAGGGAATGGTATGATACTGTTACAATATTAATTCGTATAGCAACAGCAACTTTTCTGTAATGCTGCTTGCAGTGGTATCTCTGGCCTACATCGTATATTGACATGATCTGCAAAGATCAGCCTGTGTAACCAGATATATACTTCATGCTTAAACACTCATTCAGATCCCATTTCTAGAAAGTTTAAATGTTCTTACAACAGGGCTGGACTATTATAGATTGTCACTTTGAAGGCAGTTCTGGCAAATACAAAAAAAAAATTAACAGTTCGCCAAAACCACCTTCAGCAAACATTAAGAAAAAAATTTTTTTGCACCTCTTATGTGGGGAGACACCCCTATAACCCGTGGAATTACATATGCCAACTCTAGGGTGGCACAAAAGTGGAGAAAAAGGCAATCTCCACTGTGAAGTTAAGCAATTTCAGTGAACTGCCTTTGATTTAGTAGCACTCACCGAAACTACCTTCAACAAGATGACATGCTCCTGACTATTAAATGGTCCTTATGGAATGATACAAAATTAATGAATGCCTTGACTGCCATCTGTAATCAGACACTTGCTCAGGAGTCAGAACAGTACCTGTGTGTGGGCAGGCCTATGCACACTGCTGAAGCTGTAGCTGGTGAGACACAGTTTAAATTGACAGGTTAGAAATTAAATTAAATGAAACATCTCATATGGAGGAAACTTTGTAAACTAATTATTTTGGCTACTAGCTCAGCCATATTCCATAACCAATACTTGTTTATTTTTAAGCTGTCTACTCCCATTGAAAAATGGCAGGCACAGTTTTTTTTCTTTATTACCAGACTAATTGAGATCAGTGTTCAGGCTTGAAGAACTTTTTGCGTAAGAAAAACATGAAACGTGTTTTCATAAAAAATTTTAACGCTTTTATTTTGTGTGTGGGTGTGGGTGTTTATATATATATATATATATACACACCCACACACACACAAACGCGCGTGCATGCATATACACACACAGATGTGTGTGTATGCATTCGTAACTTTCCTTTGCCAGAAATACTTCCAAGTCTTTAAGGGTTTAGTTTCACACAAGTGTATATATGTTTAGATTGTTGGTGGGGCTACTTCAATCTATACTGGAAGAGACAAAGGGATGTAAAATAGGATGGTAGAGGCAAAAGCTTGCGGTATTAGCAAGACAGAGATGGAGTGGAAATATGGAGACATGGCCAATTGTGAGGTGAATGAAGAAGGGTGGCAGCACAGCACAGTTTGCTGCACAGCAGGCAATAAAATCTGTAAAAGGCAAACACAGCTGGAAAATAAATCAAGTGTGACAGTGGGATAAATAAATAACTCCAGAAGGGAGTGTGTGTGTATTTTGGGGGGCAGAAAGAACACATTATAAAAATATTTTAGCAACAACTTGTATAAAATGCTGCTCCAGTGACAAAGGGATAAAGCCCTGACTATTTCCCACCCAATCCAGGTTCATTTAGTGGCTCAGGCAACTGAAGGAAAGGCAGGGAGGGATAGGTGTTACCATTACTGAGAGGGAGGGTAGTCTTGTGGGCATCCCTTGTAATGATCCCTAGAGGAGGCTGGAGCTAATGTGATAGGAAGATGTGGTCTAAAACAGGAAAATGGTGGCAGCACTGCTGAGTTGCTGCAAGGCAGGGCGAAAAAACAGACATTTCCACTGCACACTTGTCCCTTCCTTAAGTATCAATGGTCTCACAAAAAGTGGTGGCAAGGAACAAACTGGACAGATCAAAAAACAGAACCCCCCCCCCCCTTCCCGCTTGATGTAGGGCTGGGCATCCTTAAGATCATCACTGGCCCAGGCATAAAAATTCAAGCACTGGAGGTGAGCCTACAGACCTAGTGAAAGACTTTGGGCACTGGGATGGCTATGGGAATGAGGGAAGGAGAGGAAAAAAAATGACTCGTGTAAAAATATTGAACTGCCAATTATAATTCAATACATGTTTTCATTTAACAGCTGTTCAACTCTAGATTCACTGTACACCCTTATCAATTTGCTTTGAGTTGCTCAGAATATTTTATGAATTACAGACATATAACAGCAAAAAGTGTATGAAATAACATTAAGTATAGATTTAAGCAAAATCACTTTAATGAACATTGTTACTATTGTGATTCTTAATTTTAATTTTTGTTTATACACTTGCAGAGCTCCAAATGCACTGCATATCTCAATACTACTGTAATCTGTTACAAAGTTAGCTCAGTCTTCATTTATTTTGCACATCTATATACCAGTGTCAAGTTTATTAGCATCTTACTATAATATATTGTCCGTCTATTAATACCACTGCATTAACTGTACCCTTAGCAGCTCCTTGAAAACTTTCCTCCGGACTTCACTGAAAATGCGCCTTCCCAGTTGGACATTCCCAGATGATAAAAGTAAATAAGTGTAAACAAATAAAGATGATCACTTCAGTTGAGGATGAACAGGTACAGATTTCTAGACCAGAAGTAATGGAGTGGGTAAAACAGAGCACTGGATTAGCCCCATCACAACTGGGGCAGGTAGAAGAATCAGTAGAAGGAAAACAAAGGGCATAAATGTACAACTGGACTCCCAGGTAAAAGAAATTGAGTGACATGGTACACAGAAAGCAGTGGGGTCAAAGAAGATAAACATGCTGATGTGGGACTAAGGGGACTATGTGGAAATGCTGAAGCAGTCATACCAAAAAATTCTGTAAGGAAGGAACCAAAGGGGGTAAAGCAGCAGTTATGTGGCTTTTAGGAAAAATGGAAAAAAAGGTAATAGGGGAAGGGGCAGGCATGACAAAATGACTCGGCTAGAGGGTTAGTGTAGGGGAACTCTCCAACAGGAAACTTTAAATAGGGTTTAAGACAGACAGACAAGCAAGCAAGCTGGTGTTAATGGAAATGGCACTTGGGCTGACTTCAAACAGCATGGGTCAGGCCTTGTTAAAGGCGATCAATAAAGGAAGCAATATCCCACATACGGGCAAAGATGACCTGCCAAAGGAATCTGGAAAAGTGGTAAAGATGACACACGAGTTAGGGTGCGATGTAAACGCATACTGATCACACTATTTGTGTAATAAAGACTTCCTTTTTTTAAGTGTGGATGACATTTAGATTAACGTCCTTGGTTTAAGCTATATACAAGTTTTTAAAGCTATCAATGGCCTTGAAACTAACAAAAGAAAGGCATGGAGAATGGTAAATTTCTAGAATCTGCAAGTTAGTCTGTTTTTTTTTTTACACTTATTATTAACACATACTATAATAGCAGGAGATGAAATCTGCAGATGTTGGCAGCTGGCCAGGAAAAATCTCCACAGTGTTTCAAATAAAATTTACAAAGACTTTTTCATATTATCTGCAAAGTTTTTTGTTTTTCCTCTTCATTGCTGACTGTTTTTACTAGGATATGATCTCTCTGCAAGCAATATTAAGAGTTCCGAGCACTTTCAGCTGAGATAAACATAACATTTAAAGGTATACTAGCAAGCAGTTAAGTGAAAAATAATGTCTGAAACTGTGGGAGATGATAAAGTAGTAGCCCCCACCAACCATATTAATTTCATTCATTTAATGGCACAGGACACAATTTGGTTTATTTACTTAAAGCCAATGCACTTTTTTATAGATAAAAAGTATGCAAGTTGTTTTTTCATCTGGTAAGGGAACAGAGATCGCTGCTATCCCCAGCTGCTGAGAAAACTGGCAGAAGCACTGGCAAAACTACGCAGCTGTGCCAAAAGAAAGGATGCTGGCAACAGGGCGTGTCTTACACAAAACAATTAAGGAAACAACCAGTAGCTATGGATGGGTTAAGTCTTGCTCTAGCCTAAGAAACACTACAGAAATAATTCCATATGGCAGGCTGTAGTGTTCCTAAAATGAAGCTGCCCAAGCTGGTAAGAGCAAGGACTCGCACAGTACAGGCCTTGCTAGCCTAATCTGATGCATGTTGTGAATGAGTTATTTATTGCAAACACTGACAAAAGGAACCTGGTGGGTGTAGTGCTATCTGAACTTCAACTAGGCCTTAGGAAACGTACTTCATGAGTGTCGTAGTAAAATCAAAGGACATATGTGTGGGATCCACAATGGTGAAGTAGGCAGGTAACTAGTTAGCTAAAGGAAACACAGGACAATAGCCTGCAAAGTGGAAAGCCTCTGAACAAGGAGTAGCCAGAAGGCTCGGTGTTGGTCTGGTCTTCTTCAGCTTACTTATGCTAAACATTACACTGAGGCTACACTATAATGGCACCTTGCTCACTGCCACCAGGAAGACTGGAACGATGGCTAATACTCCTCTGGCGCCTCCTTATGCTTGTGGACAATGAAGAACTTTAAAATATCAGGACTACAGATAAAAAGAATACAAGGAAATCAGCTACAAAAAATGAGCAGACTACACAGTCCAATTCGGTTTTTTTCCAGCACTTTGTCATTATCTAGAGAATTCTCATCTGAAAAGCCTATTCAATCTCACCTTCCACTTCACCATATTTACCAGTTAAGAATAAGCCTCACAGTCACCTTCCAGTGACATTTCCAATAATATCTGAAAACTCATTTTTTACTTACTTTCTTTATGTTAATTTATTTGGTTATAGAAAAAATAGACAGAACTTACTCTTTTTACAGAATTTTGTCTGTCTTGGTTTCTCTGCCTTCCCTGGAGTAGAAATGGATACACCTCATAGGCTGACAACTGCTGCATGATGCCAAACCGAAATGCAAGCTCTGTCTGAGGTGAAAGTGTCACCCAACCTAAAAGCCAATACTTTTTGACACCAACTGTGAGCTGACAGAACCTCAGATTTTGAGCATTCAAATCTCAAGGATGATGTCTCGGAGAGCGGAGATAGTTACGTTCAACTAGTCAAACAACTGACCATCAGGGAAATTACACAGAAAAATGCTGATATGGTTTTCACAAGTAATCTCTAATGCAAAGTTTCAGGGCAGATTCATATGACTGGCTAAGAACATCACAGCTTGTATCTGATGGCCAAAACTGCAAGCCAGCCACCCTAGTATCTGCATTAGTAGTGCCTGAAAAACAGGGGGGTCAATACTCTGGAGTTAATCTCACTGAACCCACCTGGACTGGAAATGGACAGCTTTATCATACTCTGATGGCTGATATGAGCAATTAGCTCCCAGTACGTCACCTCACAACTTCATCCAATGCAGAAAAAGACTAAGAAAAAAATGTCAATTCAGAAAAGAAAACCAGAAAGAGGTCTAGGAAGATGCATCGATAACTGCAGCTTGGAATTTCATATTCCTAAAGTCACTGTTTCAAATGACAGATTATCAAATGTAGCCTCTCTGTCATACCAACTGGACATGATTATATGCCACCTTGAGAGCCAACAAAAATTAACATGGAAAACAGAGATCTTTTTTAGAAGACTCTTTTGTAAATGGCTCAAACTATAACTTCAATGTCTGGCAAAATTCAAAGATGTACAGATGTCTGGCACACATACCAAAGGAAAAAAAAGGCATTTAAGGATGCAGAACAGAACAGTGAGGCTCTGCTTGCGCATACATTTAAGATGGAACAAGTCTGAGATACTGTTTGCCCCCCCCCCCCTTTTTTTTTTTTTTACAGTAAACCATGGCTAGTATGTGAGACTAAGATGGGTATTATCCCAACCAAAAGATCTATAGCCAGAAAGTACTCCTTCAGAGATGAGGAAAACGGCACCTAATGGCCAAGTTCTACCTATATTACTCTTTGCAGTGACATTCCTTTAAGAAAGATCAGCTGTTACAATAAAACACAAATTCTTCTTAAATATGCTATTAACTTACAGTGACTAAACATTCTCGGCTACTGGTTAATAAGTTTGTATGGCATTATGCTTCAATAGAAAGGAGTTTCCCCTCTTCTAGATCTCTGCCCCCAAACAAGACAAGCAAATGGCTCTGGAATACTAGAAAATGAAAGAAAAAAAAATCTAACACATGAAACACACAGGACGCAGTGTGCCAAACCCCAGTAAGATGAGCAAAGTTCTTATTAGCTTTGCTCTGTCATTCTACATAGTCAATACACACCAATGGAAGCTATAAAATTTTCTTCATTAAGACTCCTTGTGTCAAACTCCCTGGCCCCCTTCCCTCTAGGGGCTGATGGCAGCTGCAGTTTCTGAGGTACTTGCAGGAGGGAGACCGGCTTAGTGTCCATTCTTGGAACAGAAATCTCTTTGTTGCCCACTTGTGTGGGTGAAAATCCCTCAGTTGGGCTCCTTTTCCTTTTTTCTGGTTCTTGAAGGAGGAGAAGACAACGGAAGGCAGGAAACCAAAGAGGTGCAAAGCAAAGAAAAAGATAAACAGACAGAGGTTGATGTGTGTGAAACTGACGCATTAAATTAGAAGCATTTTCCATTTAACCAACAGCAAAACTTCAATATCGCATACAATTAGAAAGAACACATTGGTGCATGCTTCATTCAACCTATGCAAAATTCAAATATACTTGCCACAGGAAATAGGTATAAAACATGTTTTTCAAACATGCAAAGTCACTGAGAACAAGCTTAACAATCTTTGGGATTAAAGGAAGCTCTGTTACACATGGTGATACCTCCCTTACTGCAAATTTTCTTTTAATAACTGTGCATGCATATAAGCAGGCACGTTCGTATAAATATATGCACACTACTTCAGTAATAAACCCTCTAAGTAAATAGCACAGTTGTGTACACTTACCATAAATGTAGATGTTCAAGTGTATTCACTGTTGCAGTCATCACATTTGGATTATCTGCCTGCAGGTAGCCCTCAGCCGGCCTGAATACCAGTCTCTTGGATTTCTGCATCAGATGTTGTCTCTTCTTTCATGACATCAGGTCGTCAGGGGTATAAAACATGCAGCCGAAGCCATTACATCAGTTTTTCCAGGTGCCCCCACAATGGGAAGCAATTATATGTTATGGTACACCTCCATCAAAAAGTAAATGCACCAGAAAACGTAAATACACTAAACAAGAAGGAAAGGTAGAGCCAAGAGAAGTCAGGGGGCTGGAGGGAGGGTAACCAGGACTGCAACTGTGAATACACTCGAAAATCTACATTTATGGTAAGTGTACACAACTGTACTATGTTCTTCGTGTTTCACTGTTGCAGTCATCACATTTGGGTCGATTCCCACAGCTAAGGAAGGGAGGAGGAAGTTAGACAGCATTAGGGCCAGCAATTAAGCCCTGCAAGACAGAAGTGGCAAAACCAGCTCTGGATTTAGAAAAATAGGCTTGTGGTAATGCTTAGTGAAGGTATGTACAGAGCTCCAGGTAGCAGCTTCTAGGATGTCCCTGGTAGGGACTCCTCTGAGAAAGGCTGCAGAGGTAGATGCAGCCCTGGTGAAATGTAATCTTATACCCTGTGGGGTAGGTTTTCCATGGTGCTTGTAATAGAAATGAATGCAATGGGCTATCCATTTAGAAATGGTTTGCTTTGAAATGGCCTTCCCCTCTGCCCCTGCAGCAAAGCCAACTAGCAGCTGTTCAGATTTTCTGAGAGGCTTAGTCCTGTCCAAATAAAATCTAAGTTGTCTGTGCACATCCAGAGAGTGCAGTATTCGTTCCCCTTTGTTTTGTGGATTAGGGGAAAAAGTAGGCAAATGAATGGACTGATTTAGGGCCACACTAGACACCACCTTGGGCATAAAGGAAGGATTGGTACTGAGTGAAACCCTGTCTGCATGGAAGATAATGAAGGGTTCCACTGCCATGAGGGCCTGTAATTCAGACACTCTTCTTGCTGAAGTGATGGCTAGAAGGAAGGCGGTTTTCCATGAAAGGAATTTCAACTCTGCAGTTGCAGCTGGCTCAAAGGGAGGGAGAGTGAGCTTTTCCAATACAAAGTTAAGGTCCCAGGCTGGAGTAGGGGCTCTTCTGGGGGGGGGGGGGTCTTAAGTTTTTGGTCCCCCAAAGGAATTGCTTTAGAAGGGAGTGAGAGAAGAGGATTGGTTCAGTACTATAATGTGCTGAAATGGCAGAGGCATGAATTTTAATTGACGAGAAGGGTAGGCCCTAGTGGAGCATTTCTGTTAAGTACTAAAGAATATGAGGTAAGCTGGGTACTGTTGTGTCCATCCCCTGAGTGTGGCTCCAGGAACAGTATCTTTTCCACTTTTCAGCATAAGATTTTCTAGTACTAGGCCTCCTTGCCTCCAGAATGACATCCAGCACCTGCTTACTATGGGATGCTATTGGAGAGCTCAAGGAATTAGCCAGGCTGCACGGTTGAGGGTTTGAAACTGAGGATGCAGAATCTGGCCCACCTGCTGGGACAGCAGGGAAGGGATCTGAGGCAGGTGCCATGGTTCCAGCAGTGTCATACTGCACAAGAGGGGGTACCAGTACTGGCATGGCCAGTCTGCTGCAATCAGTACTGTCCTTGGCTTGTCCTGTTTGATCTTTAGCAGAACCTTCGAGAGGAGAGGCAGAGGGGGAAAGGCATAAACCAAGAGGTTTTCCCAAGTAAAGGACAGGGCATCCACTTTCCAAGCTTGACTGTGGGAAGTCCTTGTGCAGAATTTGTCCAATTGGTAGTTCTAAAGGGAGGCAAACAGGTCTACCTCTGGAGTCTCCCATTTGTCCCTCAAGAGGTTGAATATTTTTGGTTCCAGTTTCCATTCGTGTGGGTCCATGAGATTTCTGCTTAGGTCGTCTGCCAGTGAATTTAGCTTGCAGAATTGAGCTTGTAGGTGCACTTGGTAGCTCAAGGCTGTGTTCCACAGAGCCATGGCTAGTCTGCATAGAGGATACGAGTGGGTTCCCCCCTGCTTATGTACCACATAACTGTGGTGTTGTCTGTCTTTACCAATAATTGTCCTGGAGGGATGCGGTTTTTGAAGGCCATCAGGGAATTCTGTACAGCTAACATTTCTTTTTGGTTGATATGTAGGTGCATCTGTCTCGGGTTCCATTTGCCCTGAATGCACTGCAGTGCCAAGTGAGCCCCCCCATGCATAGTCTGATGCATCTGTTGTTAGGGTTTGGGCGGCAGGGGGTAGAGTGAAAGGGAGCCCCTTGTTGTGGTAGCAGGCCTCTGCCCACCAAAGGAACTCTGTCTTTATACAAGGAATGATAGGAATCATTGATTCCAGGTCCTGAGAATGTTGACTCCATAGGCTTTTTAGATACCACTGTAGTTTCCTCATATGCAGTCTTGCATAAGGAATTAGTACAATGCAAGAGACCATGAACCTCAGGGCTTGCAGAATTTTCCTTGCAGATAGCTGGGGCTTTGTGGCCAAAAGTTTGAAGTAGGTTGTCAAATGAACTTGTTTCTCTCGAGTGAGGAAAGCCACCTGGGAAGTTGTGTTCAAGCTTGCTCCCAGGAATACAATCTGTTGGCAGGGTACTAGGTGAGATTTCTTTTCGTTTATGGTGTACCCCAGTGAGGTTAGAAGTTTATTTACGAATGCCAGATGTTTTAATAGCAAGTCCTGTCTTTCTGCCTGAATCAGACAATCGTCCAAGTATGGATATATTTGAATATTTCTCTGCCTGCAAAATGCAATGGCTGGAGCTAGACACTTTGTGAATACCCTGGGTGCAGTAGATATGCCAAAAGGAAGTGCAGAGAACTGATACCGCATGGAGCCTGCCCTGAAGTGTAGGTATTTCCTGCAAGATTCCCTTATTGGAATGTGCAGGTAAGCTTCCTATAAGTCTAAGGTTGCCAACCAGGCATCTTTGCCTAGCATAGGAAGCAGCTGTTGAAGTGTTAGCATTTTGAATTTTGGGATTACTAGGAAGGTGTTTAGAATAGAGAGGTCCAGGATAGGACACCAGGAGCTGTCTTTTCTGGGTACCAGGAAAAGTCTTGAATAAAACCCTTGTCCCCTTTTGTTCTGCTGGGACAGGCTGAATAGCCCTGATACTTAGAAGAGAGAGAACCTGCTGTTGGGCCTCCGCCCACTGATTTGTGGGTAGGTCTGGCCAACCGTTTAGGGTTGGTAGAGTGTGGAAGTGGAATCTGTATCCTTGGGAAACTATATTTAAAACCCATTTGTCCTGGGTAATGAGTTCCCAGTTTTTTGCATGCAGGGCGAGTTTTCCTCCTAAGGGAGCAGGCAGTTGAGCAGGGCTTGGAAGGGCTAAGTGTAAGTCATTGTGCCATTTTTCCGTCAGGGGGGGCTTACTACTCCCTGCTTTGGAAATGGGAGCCCCCCACTGCTTAGGCCTGTGCGCAGATCTGAGACTGTAACCTGGGTGGTCTGCTGTTCCTGGGTTTGGACTGAAAAGGCCTGGAAGAGACTGGAAAGGACCAATTCTTTGAAGGCCAATGCCTACTAAATCTGGGAGGCTGCACTTGTAGGAAATCTTTAACAGTTTGCATAGACTTAGCTTTTTCCTCCATCTTTTGAGAACTACTACTGCTTTATTGCCAAACAGGCAGTCTTGGTTTAAGGGAGCATCCAGTAATTTAGCTTTAACATGATCTGGCAAATTTTGCTCCTTAAGCCAAGCATGTCTTCCAAGTACAGACCCAGTGACAGCAGCCCTGCAAGATACTTCCAAAGAGTCAAAACCACACTGCAAAGTATGTTTACCAACTTGTTCTGCAGAATGTAATAAATACTGTAATTCTTTGTGTTCAGCACAGTCAGGAATCAAAATAATTTTCTGTTTAAGTAGTCCCATAATATGCTGCTGGTACTTTAACATATGAAACTGGCAATTTAAAGCCCTAATGGCCCAAGTAGCAGAAGTGTATACCCTCTTACCCCATCTGTCCAGGGCTCTAGAATCTCTATCAGAAGGGGAAGGATTTTGGCAGCAGTAGCCTTAATGCCTTTTGGTCCTTGGGAAATGGTCTCTAGATCCACAGTAGGATTATTGAACAGGAACTTGTGAGAGTCAGGTACTCTAATACCAGTCAGGTTTTCTGGGAGCTGGAGGTTAAGTGTCTGGGGAAAGGCTAGATTCCAAGAAAGCATCATCTACAATGTCCAGAACAGGAGGGATAGCTAGAGGCCTGTGTTGAGGAAAGAGTAAGAATTCCCTTAGCCTCTTTTTGGAGTCAGAGTAATCTTGGCTTTCAATGCGGAAATGCTCCCTAAGAGTGTGCAAGGTTTCACCAAAAGAAAAATCTTCTGGAGGGGAAGCAGAGGGAATGGAATCCTCTGCATCAGAATCGTCATAGGTGCACAAGGGCAAATCCTGGTCATCAGAAGGAACAGAAATATCAGATTCCCGATCAGAAGAATCAGAAGGAAAATCAGTTCTAGGTCTCTTAGAGGGGGAAGGCTGGCTTCCCCTAATTAAGGTAATAAGGTCTTCGGCCATTCTAAGCATTTGTTTTTTTAGGCATATGGGCCTGAGCATGCAGTTTGGAAGTCGGTTTTCTAGGCGTGGATAAAGTTTTAGGCCTGGATTAAGAAGATGGCATTTGTTTAAAATGCAAGTCTGTAGGCCTGACTACACCCTCAGAAGCCGGTGCCTGCACAGTGGCTCCAAACCCATCCAAGGTAGACACATCCGCAGGTTCCATAGTCGATGAAACATCTCGCGGCATACCAGACTCCGAATGGGTCTCAGTAGAGGCCTGCGAATCTGAGGTAG
>NC_056743.1:245633381-245640881 GCF_019279795.1 Protopterus annectens
GGCATGTGGGTGTGACAGACAGTGAGAGCAATGTGTGAATGAATGCAGGTGTGAATGAGGAAGTGACTGTGTGTGTGTGTGTGTCATGATGGGAGACAATGAAGAGTTAGAATGATCCCTGGCAGTAGCAATGAGGTCTGTGTAAGTCTGGACCATACCACTGGACACATACCTCTCACCCTCTTAGATCAAGAAATCTGAACAAAGCCAAAAATAAGTAGGGGTACAAAGGCACAAAATAGGGACACTTTTAAGTACTGCTCTCACAAACTTAGAAAGTTGATAGAAATGCAGGTTTTGCATTAGCATGACTTTTCTGAAGGCTATGAAGTATGAAACTCAACTGTCTCTCACTATTTTCTGACTTCAGCCTCAATGATCTGCCACTGATTTGCCAGAAAACAACAATTTTATGAGAAAAAGACCATAAATATGATACAACAATCTGGACATTCTGCAAATACAGTTTGAGAGGTATGCTGGACAGAGCCAAATAATAGGGACAGATTTTAAATATTGCACTTATAAACTTAAAGTTAATAGGTTTTCTTACCTCTCAGCCACAGAAGATCAGTATTATGCTGTTAAGCAGAATGTACACTTTTTTTGGTAATTGTCTTTTTATTGTACTTTTGAGCTTTTCTCCCCAGGTCTCCTAGTCCAGTCGGGCAGCCTCGTTAAACAAATGTCAAATAAATGAATGAAATATGCACTTTATGCATGCCGCGGGGGGCGTCTTGGGAAAACCTGGATTCAGCAAAGGAACCAAGAATCGAAAAAGTTTGTAAACCACTGACATAAGCTGTTCAGAATGATGTAACAGAGTGCATGCAAAAAATTCAAGCCAAAACTTCTTGTGTGCCAAAACATTGTACATGCTGCCTTTTAAATTACAGACTCTGCTGACAGATGCACTGCAGGATATGTTAAGGGAAGGTATTAAACAGACTGGAACATCAAGAGTAATGGGGGCACGTGTGGAAATGATGACAACAGAAGAGGAAAAGGATATGGGGTGCTGATTACAGTGAGACTGTATTATCAGCAGCTGAGTTGAGTGAGGGGAAGTGGCAGTTAAGCTAGCAGAATACTGGGAGGTATAGCCTCAGGGGGGAGAAGACTACAGAAGCTGTAAGTTAACAACTCCACTTCACCAGGAGTGTTTAGGATAGAGAAAGGATATGACCGCAACTAAAAGCTCTATTCACTAGAACCCAGAAGACACAATGGGAAATGAAATGGGTTTATAAATCACGTCTTAGACAAGATGAGGACTTATCCTGAACAAGGACAGACAGAAGTGGGGGACAAGTAGTAGACTGCAGGAAAAAGCTATTCTCTGTATCTGTGATATTGCTTCTTCAAGAAAAAGGATGCGGACTCAAGGAAAAGATCAGAATGGCTGCAGGAAAGGGAATCAATTGAGACCTTCAAAAGGATGTGAGAAAGATGGTAAAGGGTTGAGGGGAAACACAGGGAAAAAGGGTCAGAGGTAGAATCTGAAATGCACCTAAACAGCAGGCTGCATATAAACATATTCTCTCCATCCATCAAACAAATGTAATGTGATATAACTTTGTTAGCTACTGTTAGCCAAAGGACTGTAACAACAGAAAATGGAAGTTGCCATTTTGTCATCTGATTGCTATCTACCAACTCCATGGCCACTTGAGTTACTTACAGGAGTGAAAGCTGCTGTAAGAGAGAGAGTAATAATCATGTCTTTAGTGAATACTTTTGTAATTCTCTACAAATATACACAGCATGGCTGCAGACTGAGCACAAATTTGAACTGTGTTCAGTAACTGAACACAAGTGGAGACTGTCAATATTTTTTGCATAGCTGTTCTAGGATTGCTAGATTTCTAGGAAAATGTAAGACTACCATAAGTCTTTTAACACAGTTAAAGAAATGAAGTGAATTTCAAATAGAAAGATCTCAAACATCAGACTCATTTCTTGACAAATAAGAAGAAAGAGCGTATTATAACTTAACAAAGGGGAACCTTTATAAGCTAAACAAAATGGTAGCTGCAGCTTTAGCGCATATAAAAACAGTGTCAGCATACCAACGCTAACTTTACTACACTGTCTGAATGGAAACACAGGTAGCCCAAAGTCAAATATAAGTGCGCCAAGAAAAATGCACTTTTGTTTTGCTGCTGATAACATGCACTGAGGAAAAAATACCCAGAAAAATGAGTAGTTGGCTACGTAACCCAGCTGTAACACTAAGTAACTAAAGACATTACAAGAAGAAAAAAGGAAAGTAAAAAAGTCTAACTAATTAAATGGAGTTTCTATGCACTGCAGCTACAAGGATTTGCACTTTGGCCTTAGACAATTTGCTAATGTTGTAAAACACCAACTTTCAAATTTAATAAAAATCTTACTTAAAGCTAATAAGACTTTGACATCTTATTACAAAACAGAAAATTAAAGCATTTGCTGGCATCAGTGTAACCCAGTAATTTTTGTGATACTTAGCATAGGAAAATCAAGGGAAGATGTTAGCGAGTCTTAAAGAAACTCCAGCAGTCGAGGAAACCTAAGATTAAAGCAGAAATGTTTAAAATTGTGAGTAAATGATCTGAAAGAACTGTGAACATTTTAAAATAAAATACACTTACCTTTCCTTAAAGGAGGAACTTTAGGTAAACAAGGGTGAGGGGTACAGCAAGCAGTCAAATACCTATAAAGCAAGCAGAAAAAATGGTGTACTATGACCAGGACACACAAAATAAAGACAGAAATGTTATGTAGTAATAATTAGTAAACTAAAACATAGAAAGATGAGAAGCTTGTATAACAAAGTATACACCCAAGGTAAGAGTAAAAAATGGAGCTTACCTGAGGACAGAGTTGAGTTATCACCAAACAGTGGAGGAGGTACAACGATTATCTGTCAAAATGATATGGGAGTGGTGTAATCTCATCTAGGGAATCCTTTTTATTCAATGCTCAAGCAGGGGACACTCGTGAACTCAATGAATCCAATGAACAGCAGTGATGGCATTTCAAAGACTGAAGGCATTTAAACAAAGGATTGAAAAACACAGATGGGTCAATTTGGCTGTTGGCAGAAACTACTACAAGATTTCGGATCTATGTATATACTGGTTCATTGTACCTACAGATTTTGTCTTAAGTCAACAAAACTGCCTGGTGCCCTGGAAAACCCATATGCGAAGGGCAAAAAAATAACTCAGGTGTATAAAGGCACCATACTGACTACCTAAACATAATACAAAGTTATTTGGCTGCAGCAAAATTTGTAGTGCTGGTCTGCATACTTTGCTACAGATTTGCTGCACAAGGGCCTACCTTATTGTCTAGATTCTGCAAAGGCTGCTCCTTCTCACAGATGCATCTGTCCTCTGGCCAGCACAGGTAAAGAGCAGGTGAGGAGAGAACTTTTCACCTAGGAGTCTGGAGTCAATTTTGCTGAGAGGGCAGAAATTCTGCCAATTGGGTAGTAGCACAAAGGCTTACAGAAATGAGCTGGTAGCTAGGCTGAAAGAGAGCGAGCTTCTGGGTATCACACCTTCAGCAATGTGATTTGATGTCAGTAAATCCAGCAACAATCCTTGACAAAACACCAGATTTCCTTCCATAACTGTGACTGATTAACTACTTATTCCAACTTAATGAATGGGATGCTCAATAACTGAATCTCTCAGTTAATGTCATTATTTCTCAGTTCTCCAATTTCAGCTTCACAATTTATTCTCTGTTCTAAAACAAGTTACTCATTTATTCGTTCATTCATTTTTTGCACCTTGCTCATGATATGGCCCTGCCTTACTGTACAAACACAAATGCAAGCAACAGCAATACTCATCACCTCATGCTTTCGGAGATTACTGGCAGCAGGCACTGAAGAAGCTTGCTTATCCTGTTTTTTTTTCTTTTCTGTTTTGTATCAATGAAAGACTTGAGAGCTAAGCCATCAGCAGATGTTTAGGACCCCAGCTACAAATATAAATCTGTATAAATGTTAAAATGAGGCAAAAAGTCATGCAGCTGGTATCAAAGAAAAATATAAAACAGAAGAAACATTCTGTCACAGATAAACATCAACATTCACATCACCTTAGTCTTCATAACAGTTAGAGATGTACTGATTTCTAGTACAATGAAAAAATGAATAAACAAGTCTCTTATTCTAAAAGCACTGTTACAAGAACGGTGTACAATGAATGCAAAATAAAATGGATATAATCGGTAAGGAAGGGATATATGGACCAGTTTAACTACTGATGATCAACACAATACTTCCAGGGTACAGACCCTGATGCTAGGCACATCTCTATTTTCCACAAAAAAATGGTCTGCAGCTGTGCATCATGCAATGGACTGGCATCCTTTTCAGAAAGAGTTTTTTGCCTTACATCCGCTTCTTGCAGGGATAGGCTGCAAGAACCCAGCAACCTGAACAGGATAGTGTGTTTATACAAAAAAGAGAACATGGACGGTGTCTTTACAAAAAACCTAATACCAATGATCATAATGTTCCTAGAATGGAAGAACGAAGATAAAATTTCTGATAGCCTGCAACAGTGGTGTAGAAAGATAAAGCCCTGACTATGGACCAGATGATTCAAGTTTTGATCAACAGCTTGAACACATGATGAAGCAGGCAAGGATGAAGTCTGTACTTATCCTGGGGGAAAGTATGCATGGTGGTGATCTCAGTGAGCCCTAGTGGAGACCAGAGCTCATGCATGTAAGACAGCCAGGTTGGGCAGGTGGGAGATGCTGAGGAGGCGTACAATTCCTTAGACCACTCCTCATTTCCATGCAGTCTACTGCATGATGTCAGCATGCTGGGAGTGGTTAAGGCAAAAATGAAAAACCTCACCCAACATCTGCAGTATGACAGCTCCTCACCTATCCTGTCCTTCCCTGCATCACCTAGTGGTGCAGAACCTAAACCCAGCCATAAAGTAGAAGCCTACAACAGAAGGTACTCCACCAACATGGGTTAGCCACAGAGATGTTGGGAGTGGAAGGGACAGAAATTGCTAGGAACAGGGAATGAGAAAGCCTAAAGTTAAATGTCAGAGGACCAAAAATAAACAAAGTAAAAAAGAAGACAATGTATTTTGCAAAATAAATCCAACTTGACTGCGAATCGCTGGTTCAGTGCTACATCAAGATAAAGCCCTGGACTGCAGCCTCATGACCCAGGATCAACTAGCAGAGCTGACAACTAAAGTTCCTAAATGCAAGAGAATGCAGTAAATAGCAGTGACTAGATCAGCATGGCCAACCAAACCTAACCAACCACTGACATGAAGCAAGAGAATGGGGCACCATCTGGCAGCCAGGTGTTGCACCACTGCTGTACAAGATCTTTATGGAGCTACACCTGCCACCTGAATCTATGGCATAAGAAGGATGAAGCCTTGAGGTCTGAGTCAGGAAGAGATGTATTGGAGTAAGCAATCAGTGCTGACTCACCCATGGGGGATTACTTTGAGGGTAAGGGTATCTCACAAGCAGCAATACTTAGGATGTACACTTGGTCCCTGTCAAGCCATGTACATGGCAGTCATCATGTGCAATACCACTGCAGTATCCTTCGAGGGCTTGGATATTCCCACATGCGGCCCATCTTCATAACTGCAGGCATGCATGTAAATGACAAAGACAGGTGGCATAACACAAAAATCTTGACAGCTGTCCTGACAATGGTTTAAAACAGTTGTTGACTGCTCCTCAAAGAAAGAAGGGTGTGACTGATTCTGTAAGGCTCTGGTAACACAGAAAGATGATTAACAAAAAGAAGTTGCACCTGCCAAACAGCATTTAACCTAGTCTGGGAGAAAAAGGTATTAAACTCAGTCCTGACATAGCAGGCCCTGCACAACACTTGCTGGACAAGGAGGGGGGTGAGTAGCTTATAACAGAAAAGTCTAAGCCTACGCAAATCACAGCAACTACTACTCAGCTCACACCTTCAATGGCTGGGATGTCAAATAGTGACCAATTCAGTAGGGCAAAATGGCCAAGAAGATAAAACAATAAAAACTGGTTGGGAGTGGCAGCTCAACAGCATGCTTAATACCTCAGGAGGAAATCAACAAGACTTTGTTGAATATAGATATGGCAAAACTACAAGGGCTTTAGAGTCACAGACTGCACTGTCCATTTCAAACAAATGATGATGATGATTCATATGATCAATAAGCTCTTCACACTTAGAACTCGTCCTTTTGGAAGAGCACAGACATTATGAGTTCTACATGAATCATAAGAGCCAAGTACTAGATTATCTTCAAGGGAGTGCTTTGTGCATCATATCCAGTACTTCAGAAAACACATTTTTAGCTAATATTTTATGTCACAAGTGTTGCATCATTTCCAGTCTTTTTGTGCATTGTATGACTATCAGCTGAACAGAGTTTTCCCTCCTGTAATGACTGATTACTAGGCCCCAATTCCAATTATTCTACAAACGGTCAAGAAGATCTGCTACAGCAATCTGGCCTCATGGCACACAGCCTGACTGCATCCCAAACAACAGATGTTCAACTAGTGGCACAAGCACTGAAGAGGATGAGAATGAGCAGCTAATGCCAGTTCACCCATCCTGAGGAGAGGTAGCCAGCTTCACTCACTGCATTGTAGACACCTGCAGGAAAGCAGGCATACTGCAGCAGCATGAAAAAGCTAGCAAGCCTGCACCGCAAGCAGAAAGCTTCTTGGTATGGAATTTGCATAAGCACGTACCAAAGCAGCTATTAGAGCTTGCAAGCTGTCAAGTGGGTGCAGGTACGACAGTGCACAAGATCTCCAGTCTTGCCCACTTCCTACCCAACTCTCATTTTCACCAGGAGAACAAATGACAGACAGACAGCTCTTGCTCCAATGGAAGAAAGAATTGGACAAATAAGTGCAAGAAGGGTATGACACCACTAACTCCAATGGAGGAATGAATGGGAGGAGTGCCACCAGGTCATTCCAGTGGGCAAAAAAAAAAAAGATTTTCTACAGTAAGCATGCAACAGGATATAGCAATCTTCCTTATACATATGAACATGTCCTGTGTACATTATCAGGAAAGTGGGAAGAGTGTCATACAAGTGAAAAAATTAGTCTTAACAGAATTTCATGAACTTTAAGCAACTACTTTCATCAAGCACCTTTTCAACCCTCTCCTAACTCCAGTTTACATGAAAATTCAACAAAACAAAAAAAAATCCTCAACTGCAATATGGAACTGATTAAACTGTAAGTATGTGAAAAGGATACACTAAAAACAAACAGAACAAAGATAAAATTGAAGGGAGCAATGACCTATAAGCCTATTCTAAGTTTACCTTTGTTGTAATAATGAGTGTGGGCTATCTCTAACAGGTTGAAGACACTAGCCATCCCACCAAGGCCAGAATTTGCATATGTGTTCTCCAGGCTGGACACGGTACACTTTAAAAGATCCAACATGCCCTTGTACACCTTCTTGTTAATTTCCTGCAAAAAAAGAAAAAAAAAAAC
>NC_056743.1:245643381-245701815 GCF_019279795.1 Protopterus annectens
AATTATCTTCAGTCATGCTTCAGACAAGAATATTTGCTCAATTATTTGAACTTTTGATTGTAATCCTTTCACAGCCTAACTAAACAATTGCTTTTATTTCTACGACTAGGTTTCTCCTTCCTTCACATCATGGGCAAACACAATGGTCCTGAACTAAAGGAAACTTAACTTATGGAAACTCTGACAAGAAAACAAGTTTACCTCAACTAAAATCTGAAAATGGGTTCAAGCACATTAAGCAAGCTTGCCCCCTTCTCACAACCAGGGTTTAGCCACTGGTCATATTTCTTTGCCTGCATCTCAAGGATCTTTCTGGTAGTTTTCCTCTTAATTCTATCCAGCAGCCTGATGTCCTTTTCCTTATAGCCTTCAGAGCTGGATACAGTAATCACAATTGTGCCAACCAAGGTCCTGCAGAGTGGAGGCATTATCAGTTTGCTTTTTCAATTTATCTCCTAGATCATAACACCCCAGCATTCTACCTGCTGCTGCCAAAACAGTCACATTCAGAACCAATACCTCCAGATCATTTTCTTGCACAGTTACCATGGATTTCATTCCTCCCATCTGAGGTTTCACAACATGGTTGTAGCTCAAGTGCAGTAATCTGCATGACCTTGTACTGAAGTTAACTGCCACCTTTCTGCCTACTTTTTCAGTTTTTCCAAACCTTTCTCCAGCTACTTTCACTGTCACCCTGCACTGATGCACCTATATTTGTGTAATTAGCAGCAAATAGGTCAGGTGGAACCAAGTGTCATTACAGAAAGTTTAACAGCATTCCACAAGGGTACTTGTTCATGAGAGGCTGGATCTTACTTTCAAAGGATGTAGACGCTGGTCCTAGAATGGTGGCATGCCAAGAACTAAAAATGCTTAGGTTCTTATTGTGAATTATTTGGACTTCAAGATACACAAATAAATTCAACATAGTGAAATAAGTGATGACACGTACACTGACATTCCCATAGTCTGCCTGGTTCAGACTCGACCGAATATAAATTCAAAAGAATATAAACAAAAAAAAAACATAGCTAATGTTAGTTATGATCCAATCAAACCCCAGTGGTTACAGAACTAGAATTAGGATCTACATTTCTTTTTGTACAGGCATGGCAAGCCTCATTTGACATGCTAAGTAGGGAGACGTTTAAGAATGGGACTCAGATTTCAAAGTTGCACAAAGCTGGCATCCATCAAATCTGAAACTTGGACAGACAAAGCATACAAGAAATGCAGTAAAGGAAAGGAAAGGACTAGGCAGACAAGAAGGAGAGAGATATATTACAGTCATGAAGGTAGTGAAGAGTTACCAACCTAGGATGATTCAAGGAACGAGAGAAAAAAAATGGGATACTACAAAGCTAAAAAAGTGATAGAAAAGAGTACTCGAAGTGCGTGTATGTGGGTGGGTAGGGGGAGATGGGCCTGCAGGTTCAGACAGAAGTTTTGATAAACTGTGGTTTTGATTCTTCCCGAAGCCAATAAGGTCAACAGCATTTAAACTCAGACATCAGCATTCATAGCACATAATATTTTATATTAAAGATGTGTAGCCAGGGATAACATAAAGACATTCAAGGTGTGGATTACTACCAGTAGGAGATATTATAAAACACTATTACCAAGCAGCAGCAATTTAAGAAGTGAAGACTAAATTAATGTTAAGAGTTTCTAGACTAACTAGTGATTCCAGAACTTAGGGATAGTCAGAAGACAAGAATAATGAAAGCTCATACCCATCGAAAAAGTTAAACTAGTATTAGAGAAACACTCTTTAAACGTATCTACAGGCTATGATGGGATTCGTTTGGATGAGAAGAAACTAAGACAAGAGAATGTTATCCTTACGGATGTGACTAATAAATGGGAACAGCGGTCTCTTCAGTGAAAAGAAGCTGTAATTTCTGAAATCTTTAAAGATGAGAACAATTCCATGCTACGGTCCTTCTGCAAATTTGTAGTAAACTGTGATTACAGGCTATTAAGTCAATTCTGTCAAAAAGAGTGGCAAGAGTCTCATCTGACCTAATCTACCTGGATTCACTGCTGATTTATGGGAGGGCAGCAAACACAAGATAACATTATCAAGATACTAGTAACTACAGAAAATACTGAGGGCAGTGATTTAAGCTTTTTTAGGAAAATCAAATTCCATTTTTATGACATGAAATCTGGGCATTAAACACATGAACTTTAAGGGTAACTTCTGGTCATTACAGCGGTTTCATCAATTTTCTTGTGCATCTATATACTGATTACAGATACAGATCACGCAATAAAAGCAAGCTGACAGTATTGTAAAATTATAAAAATCCGCAGAAATACAATTAGTGGTGAAGGTGTGCTTTGGCCAAAAATGTCTTTCCAATATTCATATAACCAAAATTCAGGATTTACTAGTATTTTCCCAGAAAAACATAAAATCAGAGTTCTAATAATATCCAGACACAAGTAGCCCCATAATACTTTGGATTTAGATACTGAAAAGACACCTGATAAGCCCAAATATCCATTTTTGTTTGAGGTTTAAGTAGGATCGGTTGTATTTTTATTTATGTATATTTACCACGGCAGAATAAATTGCAGGAACATTGTGTGTGAATACATTACAAATAAATACAAAAAAATAAAGAAAACCGAAAACATCACAGCTATGCAAATTCAAGTAAATATTTAGAAGATTTGGAAATAGTATATCTAAGACAGACTATGACCTAAAAGGGATACGCACAGAAGAGTTCATGACAGGAGATGGTTAGTCAGAGAGTAAGCTGTAGAGAGGTTTATCATGACTGGTTATGTGATATGGCCAGGAGGAAAGCACCTGCAGTGAGACTTACTATGGACATGAGATTTGAATTGTGCATGGAATGTAGCATAGAAAAAGAGCCTTGTAAGGGCATTTGGGCAGGATTACCACAGTTCTGGGGCAAGGATTGAGAAAGTGTTGTTGGTAGAGTGAAGTCTGGTTTGTGGGGGATGCAGTGAGGGGCAGGACTAGGAGACATTCCTAAGGTTGCAGGGAGTATATTCTCCTAGATATTTTGTGAGGAGTGGCAAAAAGGTTTATCCCATGTTTGATAGGAAACCAGTTGGCTTTGGCGAGTGTGTGGAAGTGGCCTCATATTTGTGATACAACATATTTTGATTAAGATGGTTTACAGGGCAGTTACATTTTCCTTAGAGGTAGCAGCAAAAAAAGGAAGCCTGTATTTAAACTGGGCTAGAGGGATGCTTTGCTAATTCTGATCTAACTGGAATTGTTAGTTATGCAGAGATTTTGTAAACCAAAAGGGAAGACAGTTGATTTTGTTTCTAGTTTTATCTACACGGGAATGAAAGTTGTGTGTTTGGTCCAGCCATATGTCAAGATAGTTAAAGGAGGTTGCTGCTTCCATTGGCTATTGCTAGTACTTGTAATGAGAGTTGCTGGCTTTAGCCAATTTCTGAGGTGTTTCACTGAACATGTTTTTAGTTTTTATAGCACCGAAAACTAATTTATGTTTGAGTAGCCAAAGGCTAAGGATATGCGGAGCTGAGTTTGACTTAAATAATAGATTGGGAAAGGCTAGACCTGAATATAACCAAGCCATCGGCATAAAGAATTAGTGGAGTGGGTGGAAAGTCATACAGTAGTTTATTGATAAATACTGAGAATTGCAGAGAAGCAAAACTTCAGCCTCGAGAGACACCTTTGGGGGTGGGGCAGCTTCAAATATGGATGGGCCTATTTTGACTTTGAATAGTCTACTAGTTACCAAGTATTCACACCAGGCAGCGATGTTTGGGCTAATGCCTACTTCTTGTAGTTTTCGAAGGGAGAAAGGTATGGGTATATATCACTAAAGACCTTTGTGAGATAAAGAAGCTTCCCCATGACAATTTACACATCTACTACATCAAATGTATATTGCTTCCACTGCCTAAATCTAGATTTCAGGACCTCTTATTTGAGTGGCTTCAACTTATGGGGTATACATCAGAGTGACTTCCTTTTATCTTTATTTATTTTTGTTATACATTCAGCCTTTGGTATTACATCAAGCAATTATCTCTGGTAGGATACAGCGGGGACCAGCAGCAGATAAAGGTATCACTGACTGCTGATGACATTTTGGTGATTAGCAGACCCAGACAAAGATACATGAACCCTGCTTATGTATTAACCTAATATCATTTTGAACAATAAGGAGAATGCAACAAATAAAATAGCAATATTTCATAATTACAGGCCACCTAGAGGGCTACATGATGAATTCAGATTCTTGTAGGAATCAAACAAACAACTTCAAACACCTGGGGATCTGGTTGGTGGCCTCTATTAAACGCATACGAACTATCATATCATACATTGGGAGGGAAAAGAGAGAGCTCAGCCAAAGGATTAAAGCTATACAGGTGTTAATCTTTCCTCAGGTTCTGTACAAAGGGCAAGCCTTTTTACCCCTTTACTGAGCAACGTTATGTAGTCATTGAAGAAAAGAACCACTGATTTAATTTTGGACTGGGAAGCATCCTAGGGTCTTGTTTTTGAAAGGATGATACTTCTAAATCAAAAGGGGAGGTCAGGAAATACCACATTTTGTTTAGTACTATCAGGCTTTTCAAAAAAAGTATTACCTGCATTTAAAAAGAGGACCAATGACTCAAGCTGAAAGCCGATGTTAGTTAAGCAAGTAGGGGGTGAACAAGAACTAGACTTGTTTGCAAGATGAGGTATCCTTAAAAGTGAGATGCTATGCATTCAAAATTCTTGTAATACAGACAAGTGATTCAGGAATAACTGTAAACAGCAGATTAATGAGGTGACACTACAGGACTAGGGAAGAAAGACTGGTAGCACAAAACTTTATTTTGACGAAGGGTAAGAAACAGGATAAGCCACATTACTGCCATCAGCTAGTGAGTAATGATGGTGAAATGAAATGAAGAAGCAGGTCAACATAAGTTTACAGTATTTGACCGAGTTACTACAGTTCTACAAAGGCCTACTAGTAGAGACCAAATCTTAGAATCAGAGAGGGAAGAATTCATTAAGGCCAAAAGTGGGATAACAGATAACAAATATAACAGAATTATCAAAGCTATAAAGATAGTTGGGCAGGCTTACAAATCATTACATGGCTTTAAGAAAAGTACAGTTGTGTACCTATCATAAATGTAGATGTTCGAATGTATTCACTGTTGCAGTCATTACACTTGGGTTATCCTGCTGGCAGGCTACCCGCAGTCGTCCAGAATTTCAAAGTCTAGGTCCGGCGTCGGCTGCTGTCGCCTCTTCCCTGACGTCAGTGCGCCAGAGGTATAAAAGATGCAGCCAACGCCATTTTCTTCAGTTTTTCTTGTCCCAGATGTCAGGTGCCCCCAAGTAGGTAGGCTAAAAAAAATTATGCCAAGAAGCATGCATGTACTAAAATAAACATTTCCTTCATCTACAAGCAAATACACCACATAGGTTGTAAAGAATAGAGAAGTACAGAAAAGTCCCAGCAAAGAAAAGGGGGATAGTGGGTGGGTAACCTGGACTGCAACAGTGAATACACTCGAACATCTACATTTATGGTAGGTACACAACTGTACTATGTTCATTGTGTTTCACTGTTGCAGTCATTACACTTGGGTTGAATCCCAAAGCTGAGGTTGGGTGGCTGGGCCTAAATAGAATTAGGAGAGGCTACAAGGCCCTGCAGAACTGCAGTGGCAATGCCTGCTCTGGATTTAGAGTAGAGAGGTAAGTGGTAGTGCTTGGTGAAAGTGTGCACTGAACTCCAGGTTGCAGACTCTAGAATGTCTTTGGTTGGTACTCCTCTGAGGAAGGCTGCTGCTCCTCTGGGTTGAATGTGGTCTAATGCCCTTAGGCACTGATTTGCCATGCTGTGAATAGCAGAAACAAATGCAGTGTCCTATCCATTTTGAAATAGTCTGCTTTGAGATAGGCTTTCCTTGTGATCCTGCGGCATAAGCTACAAACAGTTGCTCAGTTTTTCTGAAAGCTTTTGTTTTGTCCAAATAGAAGCGTAGCTGTCTGTGTATGTCCAAAGCGTGCAGAAGTCTTTCCCCTTTATTCTGGGGATTTGGATAAAATGTTGGCAAATGAATGGTTTGGTTAAGAGCCACACTGGATACTACCTTTGGCATAAATGTTGGGTTTGTCCTTAGAGAAACCCTGTCCCGATGAAAAATGATGAAAGGTTCCACTGCCATTAATGCCTGTAACTCTGAGACTCTTCTTGCTGAAGTTATTGCTAGGAGCAGAGCAGTTTTCCATGATAAGAATTTTATATCAGCTGTATTGGCTGGTTCAAAAGGAGGCAGTGTGAGCTTTTCTAAAACAAAATTGAGGTCCCATGTAGGTATTGGTGCTCTCTTTGGGGGTCTTATGTTTTTGCCTCTCTGAGGTACTGTCTTAGTAGTGGATGAGAGAAAATAGGAGGTTCCGTATTGAAATGAGCTGAAATGGCAGAGGCATGGATCTTCAAACTTTAAAGGTACAGATCACAGCTAACTAAGGTGCACTTGCAATTCTCTATTAACATAATAAAAAATAAAAAAATTCATGCACAGAGACTGTAATAATAGCAAATAACATAAAAATAATGTTATATATTATTATTATATTATATTATATATTTTATCTACTTTAAGGAGCTAAAGGGAGAGCAAGGGTCATGGTTAAGTGTTTCAATGCTGGTATTTAAACTCACTTATAATGGTGGGAATGTTTTGCTTGTCTGAAGAAGTTAGTGCACGGTACTAACGAAAAGCTTTTACAGTGGCTTAATAAAATTTGTTGTTTTTCATGTTTTTTACGTTTTGGACTGGCCTGAGTCGAGTTCTTGGCTTTTGAATTAGCGGTGGTTTTCGCTAGTTTGTTTTTCCAGTCTTGAAAGTTTATTTCAGAGGCATGGATCTTAACTGATGAAAAGGATAGGCCTTTGTCCAGCATCTCAGTTAGGTATTGTAAAATCTGAGGTATATTTGGAACAAGTGGTTAGAGTCCTTCTGCCTGGTTCCAAGCACAGAATATCTTCCATTTTTCTGCATAATATTTCCTAGTGCTGGGCCTCCTGGCTTCTAAAATGACATCCTTAACAGCTTTAGAGAGAGGTGTGGTCTGAATGGCTATATTATCTGCAATGCAGCCAGATTTAAGGCTCTGAGTTGACTGTGCAGAATCTGATTGTTTTGTTGAGTCAGAAGATGAGGAATTTGAGGTAAAGCCCAGCCTGGGCCTTGAGACAAGCTCTTTATGATTGGGTACCAGTGCTGGCGTGGCCAGTCTGGGGCAATCAATCATTTTTAGCTTGTCTTGTCTGACTTTTAGGAGCACCTTGGGAAGAAGAGGCAGTGGAGGAAAGGCATAAACTGTCAGTGTTTTCCAGCTGAATGATAGAGCATCCACTTTCCATGCTTGTGAGTGATAAGTTCTTGTGCAGGATCTCTGTAGTTGGCAGTTGTGAGGGGAGGCAAAAAGATCTATGTCTGGGCGTCCCCATTTCCTTGTTATCATGCTGAAGACCTGTGGATTTAGTTTCCATTCGTGAGGATCCATGAGATTTCTGCTTAGTTCGTCTGCCAGAGTATTTTTCTTTCCTGGCAGGAATTGTGCCTGCAGATGTACTTGATAGGTCAGTGCTGTGTTCCACAAAGTCATGGCTTGCCTGCAGAGGGGGTAGGAATGTGTGCCCACTTGCTTATGTACCGCATAACTATGGTGTTGTCCGTCTTTAGTAATAGTTGTCCTGGATGTAGGCTGTCAGGGCATGCTGTACAGCTAGCATCTCTTTTTGATGGATGTGAAGATGCATTTATTCCTTGGGCCACGTGCCCTGAATACATTTTCCTGTCATGTGTGCCCCCCAGGCATAATCCGATGCATCCGTAGTTATTGTCTGCCTGGCTGTGGGTAAGGTGAAAGGCTGCCCCTTGTTGTGGTGACAGGCCAGTGCCCCCCATCAAAACTCTTGTTGCAGGCAGGGAATAAGAGTTGTTATTGTTTCCAGGCTGTGGCAATGTTGAGTCCAAACATTTTTTTAGATACCACTGTAGTTTCCTCATATATAGTCTCGCATATGGAATTAGTAGAATGCAGGATATGCCATGTAGCCCAGAGCCTGCAGAATTTTTCTTGCAGGGACCTGGGTCTTTGTTGCCATCATTTGAAAGCAATGAGTCAGTTGCCTTTGCTTGTCTGGCGTGAGATAAGCCATCTGGGCAGTTGTATTTAAACTTGCACCCAGGAATATTATCTCTTGAGAGGGCACTAATTCTGACTTCTTTTCGTTTACTGTGCACCCTAGGCAAATTAGTAATCTTTTTACAAACGCCAGATGCTTTAGTAGAATGTCCTTGCTCTCTGCTTGAATTAGGCAGTCGTCCAAGTAGGGATATATTTGAATTCCTTTTTGTCTGCCAAATGCAATTACTGGTGCCAGGCATTTTGTGAAGACCCTGGGCGCAGTAGATAAGCCAAAGGGCAGTGCAGAAAATTGGTAATGCATTGAGCCAGCTAGAAATCTGAGGAATCTTCTGCAAGATTTTCTGATTGAGACATGCAGGTATGCCTCCTCGAGGTCCAAAGTAACTAGCCAAGCCTTCTTGCCCAGCATGGGTAGAGGTTGCTGCAGTGTTAACATTTTGAATTTCGGAACATCCAGGAAAGTATTTAGGATTGACAGGTCCAGTATTGGTCTCCAGGCTTTGTCCTTTCTGGATACCAGGAGAAATTCTGAGTAAAATCCTTGTCCCTGTTCTTGCTGTGGTACTCTCTTAATAGCTCTCATGTCCATGAGAGCAGAAATTTGTTTTTGTGCCTCTGCCCATTGGTTTTGTGGCAGGTCTGGCATACCTTTTGATTTTGGAAGGGTGTGAAAGTGGAACCTGTAACCCTGAGAAACAATGCTCAGTACCCATTTGTCCTGGGTGATCATGAGCCAATTTTGTGAGAAAAGTGCTAGCTTTCCCCCTAAGGGTGCTGCCAAAAGGTAAGTGCTTGGCATCTGTAGAGGGAAGTCATTGGGACTGCTTCCTATAAGGTTGTGATTTGTCTTCTCCTCCTCTGGGGGGCTGAAGCACCTGATTGTTTAGGTCTGTATGAGCCTTGGGGCTGAGACCTGCCTCTTTGTGGCCTGTCTGACACCGGAAAGGACCAATTTTTAGAAGGCCATTTTCTGCTAAATCTAGGTGGCTGAACCTATAAGAAATCCTTTACTGTCTGCATTGATTTTGCTTTATCCTCCATTTTCTTTAACACCTCTTCTGCCTTAACACCAAACAAAGTATCATGCTGTAGTGGAGCATCCAATAATTTTACTTTAACATGAACAGGTAAACTTTGTTCTTTTAACCAAGCATGTCTTCGAATGACAGAACCTGTAACTGCGGCTCTGAAAGAAGCCTCTAAAGAATCAAAACCACATTGCAGAGTATGCTTTCCCACTTGTTCAGCTGCATGCAATAAATCCTGCATTTCCTTATTGTCAGGACATTCTGAGTTTGTAAGCATTTTCTGTTTTAACAAAGACATTAGGTATTGTTGATACTTAAGCATGTGAAACTGGCAGTTTAAAGCTCTTACAGCTAAAGTAGCGGAAGTGTAAACTTTTTCCCCCCATCTATCCAGAGCTCTGCAATCCCCATCAGAGAGGACAGGGTTTTTTGCAGTGGAAACCTTAACCCCTTTGGGACCCTTAGAAATTGCTTCTGGGTCAACAGCAGGGTTTTTATAAAGAAATTTATGAGAGTCTGGGACCCTGTAGTACCTGTCTGGCTTGACTGGTGCAGAGGGTAAAGAATCAGGAGACAAACTGGATTCAGAGAAAACAATCAACAATATCAAACATAGTGGGGATAGCCAGGGGCCTGTGCTGAGGCAATAAAAGAAAGTCTCTGAGCCTTTTCTTGGATTCTGAATAATCCTGGCTCTCCCAATGGAAATGCTCCCGCATGGTGTGCAAGGTTTCCCCAAAAGAGTAATCCTCAGGTGGAGAGGCTGAGGGTATAGATTCTTCTGCATCAGAGTCCTCATAGGGAGGGAGAGAATATCCCTGATCTGAAGAGGAATCAGAGGAAATAGAAACATGGTTAGAGGAGTCTTAGTCAGTGTCTTGCCTAGGCCTTTTATCAGGAGGGGGATGGGAACCCCTGATCAAAGTAATTAGGTCCTCGGCCATTTTAAGCATCTGTTTCTTTGGCATGGATGACTGTCCAGGAGAATGCTGTATTTGTTTCCTTGTCTTTAATGGCGTTTTTGACTTTGCCTTGGCTGCTGTAGTGGACTTAATAGTAAGCTGTGAAGATCTGAAAACACCCTCAGAAGCCGATGCCTGCTCAGCGGCTCCGGACCCATCTGAGGGAATAGTTTCCGCAGGCCCAATTCCTCGAGTTTCCAGATGTCTAGGTGTCTCCACATGGGAGTCGGATGCGGCCTGTGGCTCTGAGGTAGCGGGTGTCAGGGGCTGCGAAAGCGCCTCACTGAGAACCGGCGAACCAGCGACTGGCCTTGAAGAAGCTTCGTCGTCGGTTTTGGACCTGGGATGCCTGTCCTTTCTTTGTCTTTACATTTTTTATGAATTCCGGTCATTGGTTGTTCCAACGGCATTATGTAGTTAAATCTACGACCAAAGTAATGTAAAGCAAAATCAAACCGACGCTTAATAGTGCGTTGGTTGAATCTAGCACAAAACCGACAACTAGCAACATCGTGGTCAGGGCCTACGCAAGGAATACAGTAAGAGTGAAAATCCTTATCAGGTATTTGCTTCCCACAAGAAATACAATTGTTAACTTTTACTGACATCGGTCTGGAGCAAGAAAAAGTTTCCCCAACGGGGTACTTAGCTTTATTGAAGACTTCGGTTCTGAAATTCAATTTTGAAAATCTCAGGAGTCGGCCGACCGGCACTTGCGAACTGCTTTTGCATCGGGCACCACACAGCAAGAAAGACTGAAGAAAATGCCATCGGCTGCATCTTTTATACCACTGGCGCACTGACGTCAGGGAAGAGGCGACAGCAATCGACACCGGACCTAGACTTTGGAATTCTGGCCGACTGCGGGTAGCCTGTCAGCAGGATAACTCAAGTGTAATGACTGCAACAGTGAAACACGATGAACATCCAGTGATGTGTAAATGAAGGGACAGCTAGACTTGGCTAATAAACAACCAGTGCTCAAAAGAAGAAAGGGAGCAGAAATGTTTGATGGCTAGGCTGGTATAATATGAAGTCCTGCTTAAGTATAACATGAAGCCCTGCCAATTCTGCAAATCTGTCTGAAGAGTTTTCACCATTATTTTTACAGATAGCTGATGCTTCAGTAGATGTTCCCCAACACTACAGGATGCAGAGTATAAAGAATTTGTCCAGATAAAATCACGTCAACTAGTAGATCTAGGAGACTTTCTCTCCGATACCCTCCCTGTGGGAGGAATAGATACACCTTGTTGAAGTTTCCAGTAGTTTATTCAGTTAAGTAGGTAGATGGATGAGTTGTTTCTTGTTCTAACACACAACATTCAACAGGTCAGTTATTTAAAGGTAGTTGCAGACAATGGTGTGAGGGTCCATGGGAGCTGACTGGAGGAAAATCTGGGAGATGGAAAAGCAAGCAGCCAATCCCAAAGCTTACAGGTTAGTCCCTTATTTGAATATTCCTGAAAGACCTGTGAGGGCTTTTACCAGTTCAGCAGCCTGTGGAACCTCATTCTTAGTTAAAAGGTTTTATTTTTACTTTTAACTTCTAACAAAACATGACAATACATTATGAGCTACAACTACAGAACTATATTTTAAGAAAACACTTGCCTGAACTTCATCAGGTTAATCTCATACAGAGGTTTACATTTTTGATCACTGAAAATGCCTCCTTTTATGAGACTATTACCAGACTTTATCAGTCTGTTTTATAACGCATGTAAAATGAGATGCTGTGTCTGCATCAGTGGGGCTCACATTTCTGGGAGCCAAGTTGAAAGCTTTATTACAGAACTTTTTCCAGTCTATCACATGTAATATGAGAGTCTGTGCCCACTTTTACGGGGCTCACTATTCTCCTGACATACAATATGAAAGGTTAATATTCTCTTGTATAAAAGGTTTATAGTGCCTGCTTATAAAAGGCTCATATACATGATTAATGTGACCAGTCCAGACTCTTCTTCCTCTTGATGAAAACAGACCTTTTTAAATGCAAGGGAGGTAGTCACTTAAAGCTTCAACTGATGATTCCCATTTTTGAACAGTACATGCATACAGTGGAAAACAAGTCAGTGCTCATTTTCAACAGAGCTCATGAATGTGCACAAGTAGAAGGAATAAAAGTAAAGTTTGAGACCTCAAAACCTTTTGTGCCCATGTGAAAAAAAAAATCCACCAAGTGGTGAACTGCAGAGTATACAAAAATTTCTAATAAACATAAGAATCTCAGATCTTCTTTGACCATATGCAAATCATGCCTATGGTGTAAGAATATAGCAGTGTGGAGTGACGCCCTGGAACAATTTTCATTGTACTGTGGGTCTAAAAATCTTAATATGACTGATTAATTTGGAAAAGAAAATATTTTTGTGTGTGTGGCAGTTGAGATCATTAAAAAGCTTGTAGTATGCTCAGTAACAAGAAAGCCAGTTTCATTTTTTTAATATAAGGCAGTGATGATCTAAGTGTGAAGCAAAATGCATGAAATTTTCTGTCCTTTGGAAAAGATGAGAGTATTGAGTATGTATTTAGATAACTGGAGGTCCATCATGATCCCAAAAAAATTTAGTTATTGTTGCACTATTTCCTTTCGTAATATATTTAACACATTAAAACGCCCCAACTTAAAGGTTCCTAAACTTAGGCAGAATAAAAGAAATGTGAAGCCATTCTACCTAGGGTTGCCACCTTTTCAAATGTCCAAAGTGGGACATTTTCGGTACAAACATCAGATTTTACAGTCCGACACATACCCACGGTCAGTACAAAGGATATAACTTAACTTTTTTGCTTAAATATAAGCTTATTCTTGTAGCATTGTAGTTGCTTATTCTGTTTCTTATAACATTTAGGTATTTTAGATACAGAATAACTGTTTTATGCAACTATTACATAAAATATAGGAAATAATTTTGTCCTACAATCTCAGGACATTTGCCATTTTTTAATTTGTTTGTCAGGACACAATTGCCCAAAGAGGGACTGTCCCTCGCAAAGTGGGACAGGTGGTAACTCTAATTCTACCCCCCCTCTCCAGTACTACACCTCCAAAGCCCCATCATGTAGTATTGAAAGCAGAGGGCTCGAGTGAAGTCTGGTATCCCACTTCTGGCCCTTAATGATAAATGAAAAAAATAATGAACAAATGAAAGTTATAAGCCGGGTGAAGCTAAGGACATCCCAAAACAACCAAACAGGCACTACTAAAGCACTTTGCTCTGAAAAGTGAACTTCCCTGAAAGAATTGTTAGAGTTAAGTCACAGCAAGGTTTTATAAGTAGAGGCAGAACAAGTAGAGCACAAAAAAGAAATAAAAATATTAATAATAAAATTGTGCATACTCCCCATAACAGCTGATTGTTTTTCTTATGTACTGTTTATGACATCTAATACAGGAGACCATCCAACCTCACTGCAATGATCATGCCTATTCTTTGTCTACAAGTTAAGAGCTGATTATGGAAGAATGTCAAATAACAGCCAACAGTAGATTTTCTCTTAAAAGACCTCAATTATGTCGGGTAATATGCAAGCTTGAACAGCATACATGCTGTCACATATGCACAACACATGCTACAGTAAACAAATCTGCTGCATGACATAGCCAAGTACATATGCTTGGTCCACACAATGCATGCTGTGTGACATACTCCAGTGTGTGTCAGCACTACAGTGCACTGGATACATTAAGTCTTGCAACAATTCAGTAATGGTGCTAAACAAACAAATGGTGCATCTGAGAAAAGCATATACAAAAGCAGTGATCAAAAAGGAATAAATATGTAGGTTGGAAGGAAATGTAAAATAAATCTGCTCTAACACACACAAGAAAAGAATAGAGTTTTGATGGAAATTTTGTGTAAAATGCGTGAACATGATAATGGGAAGTCTTATTGCGATATTTCTTTTTCCATTATTAATGAATGTGAACTCATGGCACACATTAATAATATGACAAATAAATAAAGCTTTTTTTTAAAGAAAAAAAACTTCTCCAAGGCATTCTTGGAGAATATTTAAAGTGGCCAACCCTTGTGAGAAAAAGGGGTATATGGAGGTGGGGGAAGGGAAGTTTACCCTGGTGGAGTTAACTCCTCAAAAAAAAATTCCCCCAACTTGCCCTTCTGTTTGCCCTCTACTTCTTTCCCTTTCAAAGCCCTTTTTCTGTATTGCCTACTGACCTCTGGTTTGGCAATGGCAGAACCACCACTGTTTGGAGGAGCAGTTCCTACTGTATCTATGGATAGATGATTGCAGTATTTGTTTCACTGCTTCCATGGCGTTTCCTTCCTCTTCAAGCTTCTTAAAGATATCCTGTGTGGAGGAAGTAAACAGCAGACTCTTATACAGAGGGTCAATGAACAACTCCTCTGACATCTTCTAGCAGGGGCTGAAACCTCTGCCAGGCATGTTTTCTAATAAGGCTCCCTGTGGCTGCTGTCCTGGATGCTGCATTCATAGCACCATACCCATATTCCAACATGTTTTCTCAGCTTCTGAATGGTACGGACAAGTTTGCTTGGTTGCATTTTTCAGGATCTCGTTAGGGATCTTCCCTGCTGAATCCTCTATTTGTTAATGACCTCCCTTGATACTTGTTCATGTTGTTTACCAGTTAATAACCTGGAAAGCCAAGGCAGCAGAAGTGTAAACTTTCTTCCCAAATGGACAAGCACCCTTCTTTCCCTACCATATGTAAGAATGTTGGGGCCTGAATACAATTTAGGCCCCCTGGAAGCATCCAGGGAGACTACTGCTGGATCTGCTATCAGTTTTTTTTCTTTTTTTTTTAATAAAGGTATTGCTTGACCTCAAAAAAAAAAAAAAAAAAAAAAAGTTATGTTCTTACCATAACGTTCCATGTGAGTTGTTCATCTCGCCTTTGTTCTTAACACGTGGGTACGGAGCCGATCCATTGGCTCCGAGTCGGCTGCTTTCCAAGCTCAAGATCTTTGAGTAGCTCGAGGCAGAGTCCCTATCCCATGATGCTCTCTTACCAACCCCAGATCTAGTTTGCTGAACCCAGCAATAAAAAATACAACTAAGCACCAAAAATACAATATGTACATCTGTATATAGCTATTTACAATTAGCTAAGAGATATTCTGGCTGGAAGGAAGGACACTAGTCAGACCACCAGTCATACCCGTTCTTCCAGAACCCGGAGGGGGAAGGTGGGAGGGAGTGTAAGAACAAAGGCAAGATGAACTAACATGGAATGTTATGGTAAGACCATAACTTCTTTATGTGAAGTTGTTCAATCTCGCCGTTTGTTCTTACACGTGGGTAGCGTCCCAAGCACCCTAATCCTGGGCGGCTCACGGGAGTACATTCCTGAGAATGGTGGAACCAAAGGAAGCCCTGTCCACTTTGTAATGAGTGATAAACGTATGAGGTTTGGACCAAGTAGCAGCTGCACACATGGTGTCCAAAGGTAAATGGGCTGTGTGAGCCAGAGACGCAGAAACAGCCCTGGTAGAATGAGCTTTCACTTCACGTTTTAAAGGTTGGTTAGCTGAAGAACATACAAATTTTATACAATCAGAAAGCCATTTAGACAATGTAATTTTGGAAACAGAAAGACCCTTTCTTATTATCTGCATAGGAAACAAAGAGTTGATCCGACTTTCTAAATTCCTTTGTTCTGTCCAAATAAAACCTCAATTGTCTGTGAACATCAAGCTTATGTAACATGTATTCCAATTTACTGGAATGATGTCTGAAAAAGGTGGGAAGCTCAACAGACTGGTTTAAATTAGCTTCGGAGCAGATCTTAGGAAGAAAAGTAGGATTTGTCCTGAGAGAGAGAGAGACTGTCGGGGTGAAAAACCAGATATGGAGGTCTGATAGAAAGTGCTACGCGCTGAGGTAATAGCCACCAAGAAAACTTGTCTTCCAAGAAAGAAACTTCAGAATACAAGATGATGCTGGCTGAAAGGGGGAAAGCATAAGTTGATACAGCACGAAATTTAGATTCCAGGGAGTAACAGGATGTCTGATGGGTGGCCTAAGGTGATGAGTCCCTTTCAAAAAAGCTTAACAATCTGTGGGACATAATGTTAGAACCTTTGCATCCCATATGAAAGTTGGATATATCAACCAATTGAACCCTTATAGTAGCAGCTGCTGCACCATCGTGAAAAAGCAAAGTCAAGAATTCCAGAATACTATGAATAGGAATGACATAGGGATCAATATCATGCTGAGAAGCCCAATGAACAAATCGCCTCCATTTGCTGTTGTACAGTTTCCTGGTGGAGGCATTATGAGAAGAAACTAGAATATGTTGTACCGCGGAAGACAATTTATATGACCTGGCTAGGTTGGGAATTGGAGCAGCCAAGCTGTCAGTTTGAGGGAGAAAAGAGAGGGGTGAAGAACTCCCAACGAATGAGTCAGAAGGTCTGGCACTGGGTCCAGAACCCAAGGTTCTTCCACTTGATATTGCTGAAGGAAGGCGAACCATATCTGCCGAGGCCAAAACAGGGCTATCAGAATAACAGTACTTCCCAAGGTTTTGGCTTTCTGTAAGAATCTGGGGATCAGAGGGGTTGGTGGAAAGGCATAAAGGAGATCCGAGGGCCAATTGTGAATGAGCAAATCCCTTGGGTTGTCCCCCAGTGGAGGGTACAGGGCAAAGTAGCTTCTGCAATTGGCATTCATCGGGGATGCAAAAAGGTCGCAGCAAGGCTGGCCCCATCTGTGGAATATCATCTCCGCCACTTGTTCTTTGAGGGGCCACTTGTTCTTTGAGGGACCACTCATGAGGCAACAGAATGGCTCTGCTCAGTTTGGCCACTATCACGTTGAATGACCCCGGGATGTGCATTGCTATCAGGAAGCGTCTGGTGGATACAGCCCACTGCCAAATTCTCAGGGCCTCTCAGCATAAGGGGTAAGACTTGGTTCCCCCTTGTTTGTTGAAGGACCAGACTACCAACATGTTGTCGGTCTGTATTGCAATCGTCTCTCGAGGTAGAGAGTCGTGAAAGTGTTGCAATGCTAGAAACACCGATCTCAACTCTAGGACATTGATGTGCAAATGGGATTCCATCTCTGACCAAGTGCCTTGGACAGTTCTTCCTTGAAACAGCCCCCCCACCCCATCAGGGAAGCATCCGTGGTTAAAGTGGCTGAGGGAGGGGGGGGGGGGGGGAGTACAAATGGGCGATCTACAGCTACCTGGTGGCTGTTCAACCACCAAAGGAGGTCCTTTTTGCAAGCATTTGTCAGTAGAATCTTGTGTGTCATTGGAAGCTGTTGATAAGACCACTGTGTGAAGAGTAACCATTGGAGTATCCTCATGTGCATTCGTCCCAGAGGAACCGCTATGAGCGTAGCTGCCATGGTGCCTAACAGCTTCAGAACCTGGAATGCAGGAACTCTTCTTTCCATTAACAAGTGGGACACGACTTCTTAGAGAGATTACCCTTGCTTGAAGCAATCTGACCAAGGCGGCGGTGGTGTCTAGATATGCTCCTATAAAGGAAATATGCTGCAACGGCAATAAAGCAGATTTTTCGAAATTTATGGTTATGCCTAACTGGGAACATAGGTTGATTGTGTAATCTCTGGAACGAATCAGTTGATGCCTGGTGGTGGCGGTGAGGAGCCAGTCGTCCAGATATGGAAACACACAGAATCCTAAACATCTCAGGTGAGCTGTGACCACTGCCATGCATTTGGTGAGCACTCTGGGGGCTGTGGTGAGACCAAAGGGCAGCTCTCGGAATTGGTAGTGACTGACCCCCAGCCGGAAACCCAAGTGATCTCTGGAAGGTCTGGCCATTTTGATGTGGTACTACACATCCTTGAGATCTATAGATCACATCCAATCACCCGTTTCTAGAAATGGTAGTATTGATTGAAGCATGAACATCCAGAACTTTTCCTTTTTGACAAAGGTGTTGAGTTTGCTGAGGTCTAAGATGGGCCTCCAGTCCCCCATTTTCTTTGGAACTAAAATGAACCTGGTGTAAGTTTTGGATCCTATCTGGTCTGCCGGGACTGGCTGGATGACTCTTTCTAGCAGCTTGTGAATTTCTATGGCTGCTTGATGCCGGAGACTGGGTGGAATGTCTGAGATTCTTGTAAGACTAGAAGGGGATTCTGAAAAGGGAATGATGTATCCTCTGGTAACTATGCTTTTTACCCAATAATCTGATGTAATTCCTAGCCAGGCGTCTGGGTATATAGCCAAGCGACCCCCGACTGCCTCCAGAGCAGGACAGTCGGGCTTCCTCTCAGGAGCGCTGATAGGGCTTGCCAAGAAGTGCTCCCTGTCACTCTGGTTCTGCGGACCCCCCCTCTGCCGCCTGGGCGGCGTCTACCATAACCCCCTCCTCTGCCCCTGGAGGAGGGTTCACTACATGAGTTTTGGAAAGCTCCTCGGGGTTTCCGGAACCACATTTTTCCACCTTTCTGCCCTTTGGGGTATGGTCTAGTAGGGGTGGTAAAACGGACTCCTACGGCAGATAGAGTCTTTCCCTCCTGCTCAGACCTACTGAGAAGTCTCCTTGACTTTGGGTCCAAACAAGGAAGAGCCATCGAATGTGTTTGACAAAGGAAGACTTGAAGGCTTCCACAAAGGAGCATAAGCGCATCCAGGATTATCGCCACAGATCTATCTCTGAGCCTGCTGCCAGGCTCAATCCATTGGCTGCATAAGAAATGAGCCGCATGGACGAGTTCAAAATAGAATTAAGTGTGTTAAGCTGTGCCGTCACAGTCTCAGAGACGGTATCATCTATGTTGCTCTGTAGAGCATCTCCAAGCTCTGGGAGGAGATCTCGTTGAAGACGGGTAAAATGGGTTAAATAGTTAAGCATTCGCATTGGAAACGTCGTAGAACTAAAGATGAGTTTCCCGTATCTGTCCATTGTCCTAGAGTCTCTGTTAGGAGGATGGACAGAAGAGGAGGTTTCCGACATCTCTTTCTTGGTGGCCGGCGTCACCATCATGGCATCAACAAAAGACCTGTCTTGGGGAGGTGATAAATTTGTTGGGTCTCCGAGAGACCGGTTCCATGGAATCAGGAGACTCCCACGCCCTTCAAGTGACCAAATCCATTAATTCGTCAAAGGGCGGAGAAACCCAGGAGGTGGAAGGTTGAGACCCAAAGGCCTTCAGGTGCACCGACTCATCTTTAGTCGGGGTAAGGGACTGCCAGTCACCCCTCTGCCTTAGTATTTCCAATATGTCTGCAAACGAGACATCCTCCGAGGGGGACTGTGGGGACCCTTCTGATTCCTCTAAGTCAGTGCCTGATGTTAAGGATTCCTGAGGGGAATCCAAATGCCTCCTCTTGCACACTCTTCCTAGGGACCTCATCAGTGGGGGATGTCTGGTGAAGTCTCCGTAGAGCAGGGGTCACCCGATGGCATCACCTGAGGCTATGGGTCTCGACGCTTGGTAGGAACCTGTGATGTAGAGGCAGAACTCGGCCCTTTAGGGGAGGAAGAGGAAAGATCCGAAGAAGTAAAGGTCTTTGCAGACATGACCCACCTCGTGGCATCGAAGGCACCGGTGTCTCGGCCCAAGGAGTCCGCTGGTTCTGAGGAAGACAGCAACCTCCTCAGGGCCGAGGCCATGGGCTCTGAACCAGAGGACGGAGCCGAGCTCATCTGCACCGAAGCCCCGGGAGGGAGAGTCGGAACTGAAGCCTCGGTTCGACCCCCCACGGAACCAACGAGAGTGTGTCTAAGATTCTTCGATCGGAACTGAAGAAATCAAGGTCGACGGGGCCGAGGGCACTGGAACTGGCCTCGGCTCCAAGGGTTCCGCAACTATCAGATCTTCTCTTTCCGGCTCCGAAGGCTCAACTAGCCTTGGAGGAGGAGTAGAACTCGTAACAGGCAGGGTCACAGGCTTCGATGTCAGTTGAGACGAAGCCGAAAGCAATTTGGCCAGAGCCAGGTTCTCCAAGAGCTTCTGCACCACATGGTCCACATCGATGTCCAAAAGTGTCCTGGAAGAACGGGTCGATGAAGCCAAAGAAGCCACCGATCTAAGGATCATAGACTTCAACACTTCCGACATTGGTTCAAACACTGGGATTTGGCTCCGAGATATGAGGTCGGTGCACGGCAACGAAGACTGAGGAGCCAGTGACCGAGTCTTCCCAGAGGTACTCGGAGCTGAGGACCTGGGCTCCGAGGACACCTTTGAAGACTTCGACCCCTTCAAGGACTTGGGAGGTCTGGTCAGTCTTGTCCAATGCTTTCTGAAAGTCTGGCTTCAACAGCCCTCTATCCACCAACTTCCTTCGCCCTTCTAACATAACTCTGCCGCTGAAGGAGTGACAGATACAGCAATCCTCTTGTAAATATACTGGCCCCAAGCAATACACACAAGAAACATGATTATCAGTAATGGACATTTTCTGCCCACAGGTACACTTCAAACCCTGATTTCTGTTTTTCAGACATGACAGAATCAAAACACAAATGATCAGATCCCTGATAATATATATCTAAATAACAGAATTATCAGATAAACAACTCTAGAAAGTTCAGATCCCTGAACAATAATCTAATAAGATTAAAGTAATATATATATATATATATATATGTATATATATATGACAGATAATAGCACCAGTATGTTCAGATCCTAAAAAATAGTCTAAATATGCACTCTATGTAACAAACAAGGGGATAGTGAAAGCAACCTGACAGAGCCCTGTCAAGTAAAACGCCAACTAAAGGATGGCCAAAGGCCTAACAGCAATTGCTTAGAAAAAAAAAAACAAATAAAGCACTGCAGTTAACTCACTGAAAAAAGGTTACTGGCCCGAGCTTCTCCAAAGATCGTGCAATCCGTTGCAGCGGCAAACTAGATCTGGGGTTGGTAAGAGAGCATCATGGGATAGGGACTGTGCCTCGAGCTACTCAAAGATCTTGAGCTTGGAAAGCGGCCAACTCGGAGCCGATGGACCCATGTGTAAGAACAAACTGCGAGATTGAACAACTTCACATCTGAAGTTATGTACTCACCATAAAGATTGTTCTGTGTTGTCTGCTTCCATCTTATCTTGATGGATGGATCCTCAGCTTTGACTACGGCTACTTTCAAGCTTTGGGACCGGTGCTCAAGCTCTTTCCCTTACCCATAACCCCCTTGTGAGTAACAAGTTACCTCAGATCAAGTTTGTCTGCACTACTAAAGAAAAGACAACTACCCCAAAGATATTAGGAATCTAGAGACAGCAACCATGCAAAAGAGTAAAGAGAAAGAAACCAGCTGTTATTTGTAGCCTTGAAACAAACTCTATGTCAACTCAGGTCACATCAGTCACATTCCAGGAGTGAATGAAAATGAATCCGGGATACCAAGGATGGGTGAAGGAAGACAGGAAGTTGAGGAAGGATGTAAGCAAAGAACACAAAATCAGTCATTAAGATGAGTACAAAACCTTTGAATCTGATGATCTCTCTTCCATCATCCATTGCTGTTAAACCTGGGATGTGTCAAGGAAGAACATTCCAGAGCACAGCCAAGCCAAAGAATACTCTTGATCTTGACTTTATGTCCAATTTAAAGTATGAAATGAATGTATGGACCTAGGATCAAGCAACCATAGCACATATATCATCAAGAGGTACTCTGGAAAAGAAGGCTGTAGAAAAAGGTACAGACCTAGTTGAATGGGCCTTTGGATAGTGACAAGCCTCTTCCTTTGTACACACGAGAGAGACAGACAGCCAACAGAAAAGTATTACTTTGGGCACACAGTTTCCTTTTTGATACAAGTAAGAGACCAATAACTGGTCAGTCTTTCTATTTACATCGAACAAAAAATTACAAATGCAGTTGATGGTGCACATCCAGCAGTTGAAGTTTGTATTTGCCCTTATTTAAAAATGTTGCTAAGAACACAGAGACTGATTGATTGTTCAATGATTCAGTAGCCACTTTAGGGAAGAAAGAGGGATTATTTCTCAGGAAAACCCCATCTTTGTGAAAAATCAAATAAGGAGGTTTAGAAGATAAGGGATGGAAGCTCAGAAATCCTCCTGACATAGGTGATGGCCCCTAAAAACTGAATTTTCCAGGACAAATACTTCAGATCAACTTTGACCACAGGTGAAAAGGGAGAACCTATAAAGGCTTGCAACAGAATAGTAATATCTAAAGGGGTGCCAGATCCCTGAGCCCTCAAAGGGAACTTTAGTCTGAGGGATGCAATGGGAATGTGATGTTCTCGAACGTGAACAGAGAATATATTAGTCAATTGTACCTTAACACTGGAATAACTGGCTCCTTTTTGAAACACAGATGCAAGAATATCCAAAATGGCTAGAAGAGGGGTTAAAAAAGGATCCAAGTTATTACTGGAAGCCCATACAGAGTATTTTTTCCCTTTACTTTTTTAGATTGTTCTTGTAGAGAGCTTGTGAGAAGAGGGCAAAATGTGAATGACTGGGGATGAAAGATTGGACTGTCGAGTCTTCACTGCAATTGGAGAAATTGTGCAGTTAGCTTAAACTGAATGTCCAGGTGAGGGGAGATAGAAAGTTTGGAACTGAGCCCAGCACCCAGGGAGGATGTACCAGATGAAAACAGAAGAACTGAAACCACACTAGTCAAGGCCAGTAACAGGCTATGAAGATGGCAGAGATTTTCCTCGCTAAAGGTGTGATATTGCCTGAAGTAGTAGACTCCTGGAGGAGGTGGTGGATGATCCAGTCATCCAGATAAAGGAACAGACGGAACCCTTGTAGTCGGAGGTGAGCTGCTACTACTGCCATGCAATTAGTGAACACCTGGAGGGATGCTGTTGTGAGATCAAGCAGGTCTCTGAACTGGAAATGACTAGCTCCCAGTCTGAAGCAAAAGAACCCCCTGGACAGTCTGCCAATCTCTATGTGGTAGTACGCATCCTGGAGGTCAAGTGTGCATATCCAGTTGTTTTCCCTTAGTGAAGGCAGAAGAGACTGAACTCTGACCATCCAGAATTGTTTGCCTTACAAACTTGTTTAGGTGGCTGAGGTCCAGAATAGGTCTTGAGTCCCCATTTTCTTAGGCCCTACAAAGAATATTGAGTAAATGTTGGATCTTCTCTGATCTGGTGAGACTTCTTGGTCGACTATTATTTAGAAGCTTCTTTATTTCTATAATTTTTGTTTTTTACTGAGAATGTGGCACATCAGGAAATCTCTGAGTATAGGGTGAAACAGAGAGAGAGAGAATGAGACAATCTCTTGTTATCCTCTATACCCACATACCTTGGTGATGGACGTCCAGGTTGTTGGGTGTAACAATAGCACCCCTGACTGCCTCCAGACAGCAGCAGTCAGGGAAATGTTCAGGTGCACTGGATGAAGGACCTCTGAGAAAGAACCTCAAAACCCCTACTTCTGTGGACCATCTCTTCCCAGAGGGTGATGTCTACTATTAAGAGTTTTGCCCTTTGCCCCAGGGGTCACAGCTCTATCTCCTGAAGTGTCAGGTACAAAACCTTGTGACCTGCAAAACGAAAGCCATTTTCCACCTTTCCGATTTCATGAGAAGGTTCTTTGGGAGGTAGAAATGTGATCCCTATGGCAAAAAGAGTCTTACCATCTTGTTCACTTTTGGAAAGTGTTTCTCTGTCCTTTGGACAGAAGAGTATCAATGCATTAACAAAACATGTCTTAAAATGCTCCACAAAATCACAAAGCTGCATCCCAGCAAGTCTCATACCTGTGATACTGGTGCCTGCTGCTCTGGAATCACCTTCAGCGGCACTGGAAATAAGGCGCATAGAGAGATGTTTGATAAGGACTGAGGTTCACCGCGATTCAATGGATTTCCTTTGCTCTGCAGATAGAGGCTTCAAGTGAGATTTTGGAGAGCTCCCTTGGTCAAATCTCTCTGAAAACAAGATGTGCCAAGTAATTCAGCACCCAAACAGCAAGGGTTTGCAGAAGCACAGACTCTTTTCTTAAATCTGTCCAGACCATAAGACTCTCTTTTATGTGAATGGACAGTGGAACTCTCTTATGACTTTTTCTTTTTGGTAACTGCCACCACCACCACTGAAATCTACTGCAGGGCCCTTACACCAATGGGGACAACAAGTTGGTTTACTAGAAATCGTCTTGGCATTGCTCGGCTCCTTCCTGCCCATGACGATCTGGAGATCATCTCATCTGCAGGAAAAACAACCCAAGTAGTAGATGGGCTAGCTCCAAAAGCCTCAAGGAGCACCGACTCCCTCTTATTAAGGTGCCTCAGTGGATCAATCCCCTTGTCTGAGCAGGTGTAAAATTTCTCTAAACTTGACATTCTCAAGGTGGGTCTCAGGGAACCTTCCCCTTCACTGAAGTCAGTGTCTTCTGTCAGCAATTCCTGGATGGAATCAAAATGTCCCCTTTTGGACCTTTGCTTCCTATGCACCTCTTTACCTGCACTTGACAGATGTCAAATACTATTGCAGTTGAATTTATCACTGTGTAAGCTTTAAGATGAGATCTTTTAAAATATTGTACATAGCATGGGTTTGGAATTAGATGCAAATATGAACAAGCATTATTTGACAGCTAGAGGCGTCAGTAGGAGTTAACTACAAATGTACCTGGAGGCATCACTCAGATGTAATGAGTTAGAGTCAGAGAGGGAGAGAAACCAACTATTGAGAAAAAAAAGGTAGAGAGTAGCAGCACCCAAAGGTGAAAGAAAGCAGGAAAGACAACCTGAAATAGACTTACACACATGCATCTACATCTACATCCACACACACACACACACACACACACACACACACACACACAGAGGAGGGAACATTAGAAAAAATATCGACAGAACTCCTAACCACAAAAAAAAGAAAAAACACAAAATACGCAAAAAAAATTCACTCATCCTCACCAAAGACACTTGAGCACCAAAGGCCACATTCCAGCATTGACACCTATCATTTTGTTTCCCCAGACTATCTGGAAATCAAGTCAACTACCTTATAAGCGTGAAAACTCAAAAAAAGAAACAGACTATCAAGATTTACCATTTTTTTTTAAATAGAAAAGCATACTACATCAACAGATAGAAGGTATCACAAACAGAAAAGAGGGTGTTTTTCCTCATCTGATGTGTAATGATGTCACAAAATGGGTGGGAAGAGGAGATGGGCAGGGTTATGGGAGGTGTGAAGGGTGTGGCCTTGGCCCAGTTTTAGCCACAACGAAAGGTGGCAACACTAGCTACATATGTAGCTTAAGCCAACAAATAAGATCTTAGGGAACTTGCTTGTCACAAGGGGATTATTGGTAAGGGGAGGAGCCTGAGGACCAGATTCAAAACATAAAAAAATTGGATGTTGGAGCCGACTCAGATCCACAGATCCATCGAAGAATGGACAGAAGAGACATCTGATCTGTCAGGCTTTATAAAGGTAGGGGCCTAGGAATCTGGCCATGAAGATACAGCAATAAATGCATCCTCCAAGGCTTTAAAAATGATAGAGAGGCAAATTTAGGCTCTTCCTTGCCTAGTAAATCTGGGTACCTCATTTGGTCCCCAAAACCAGTTTTGACTTGTCTGAACTGGTCCCTCCTCAGACTGAGAATATCTCCTAATAAGACAACCTTAGGAAGAGAACTTGATGAAACAGCCTCCTCATCATCACAGCCATATTTGAAGGAAAAGGTAATCAACTATAAAAGATCACATCTTCCACCTCTTCAGAAGAGGAATCTGATTTTCCCTATAGAGTTTGTCTCCTTTCACTCTTAGGTGGCTAGGCTCCTAAAGTAAGGGTTTGTCTATCAGTGTGTTATGAGTTCTGCCAAAGTGAGAAGAGTTCCTCCATTTGCTATTTAAAAATCATCTAGGACAATGAACTGTTGGGACTGAGACGCATGAGAAGCACAGGGGCCTGTGAGACCCAATTACTGGCAAACATACAGGCCAGATGTCTGAACTTCTGTAAAGGCCATACAAGAAGAGGCACACATCTAGATGAGCAGACAGTTTGACCGATCCCTGCACGATTCTCAAGAATTAATCAGAGCTTCTACTACCCGTGTTACTGTGCTGTTCAACTCCAATGTTCCAGGTGTCCCTACCACAAAGGAGAATTGGGGAGGATGCATTAGGGACTGCTATAATGCCCATTTCCCAAGTGACTGAACACAGAACAGCTAAGTATAACACACACTAGGTCATGGTGCTGGGCAACCAAATCCTTGGCCACATCTTTCAGCCTGCTTGATAACAGTATGGACTTCTATTCAATGGCTGAATCCTTTCTGAAAACTTGCTCATCTTTGTTAGGTTCCTTATAGTGTTCTTTTCTACAGGTCTTTCTGTGAGGCTGGGAATCGCCTACAATGGTGGATGACGGATCCTACTCAGAGGCAGTCAACTGCATCAGGGACTTCAGTTTTTCTGTCCCAGACAGGCACAGAGAGCCTTTTTTAATATTTGTCTTTATTTTGAAAATTAGTAAAACTATTGCAGTCTACTACAAGGCAGGACATTTGCACGCAGGACAAATACCTAGTATGATATTGCTTGTACGGGCCCTACTGCTCACAAATACAAAAGCTTTTAAGGTTTGTACAAGGCATGCTCTGACAAAAAGAGAATTTCCTAAAAGTTATTTACCACTACAGATACAATTCACAAATAAAATTGATCAAAAATTAGAAAGATTACTTCACTGGTGGTAGACAGTTTTAGTAGAAAAATGTTTTTTACTGGAGATCTGGAGCCTGTAACTTACCCAGCATTCACACACTTCATGCCTGAAAGTACAGCACAAACCTTTGGTGAAAATGGTAAACATGGAAATCCCCTTTTTAATTACAATGCATGCCTTCAACACTGCATCTACACACATCCAAAGAACTATGGGAATCCAATCAGCTGGCTAGAGATGTCCACATGTGGCTAATTCCCATATGAACTGAATTACAATACAGCAATGAGCCACACAGAGATCTCAAGGCATGGATTGGAATTGCCAGTGAAAGGGCACAACTCTCAGGCCTATAACTAAAGCTTGTTGGGTCTCAAAGAAGAAATAATGGTAAGTCCCAGACGTTCTACTTGGAACTCCACCAACATGTAAAGGATCAGTGGAAATGAGACTATAAAGGGTCCAACACCCTACCACTCTACTGTGAAAGTGCCTACCTACCATGCAACCCCGTGCCTTGATGAATAAGTATACTCTGGTAGAATTAGGATTACAGAAAGGAAAGTCTTGTATCTCCTTCATTAAAGACACTGTTAACTCCACTAATAGTACCAACGAATCTCCTGAGATGACTACAACATATAGCGCCCATTAAAAATGTACAAAATGAGCTAGTAAGCACTTCTACGAAAAGGGTGGCCTAAGCCACAATGCTCCATGCAAACATGCACCTGCACAGCATCACCTACTTCAAAGACACAGTGGGCTACATAAACCACCACCTCAAATGCCATATTAAGCATTCTTCGTGGCCTTCTGCTCAGAGTTAGAAAGTAGGACAGTAATATTCTCAATGACAAAAGTATGGAAATGAGACAAGTGAGAGAGATAATTAATAGCCTTAGAAGACAACATGGCAAAGAAGAAATCATCTTGTTGTCAAAGCCGTTCACAGCCTTAAACTATTTTGAGGACAGGAGTGGTCAACTGCTGACAATTTTGGGCCCTATGTTGGACAGATGATAACAAATGAGCATCTCTTATAATGCAAAGTCAGAAAGAACAATTCCACAATGGCAGGTACAAGCCTGAAAAGTCCAAATCCAGATGTTTCTATGAAATAAAAGCAACATCTACAAGACATGCTCCAGAAAAAAAATAATTTAAGAGTCTACCTCAGACTCCTGCGGTAAACATTTTATTTAGGAGACGTACCTGGCACAACTGTTCACTCAAGGAGCAGAGTTCATGACTGAATCAGACGTCTTCAGAAAGACAGATGGAAATGAAGGAAAGGTTCACTGAGACCATCAGTTTCTGCAACCGACTTCCATCTTACACAGTAAATGCTAAAAACTCTGAATCAGAGGGACACAGCAGTCTTGGACTAGTACTCCTGGAAAAAATTTTATATCCCTCCCAGATGGGAGGAAAAGAAGTAACAAAAGCCATTCACTGAACCAACAGTGGATGCAGCTATGATCTTTCATAGAAAAAGGAATCTCATGTTAAGAGTAATGCAGGGAAGTAGTCAACAAACAAAGGGCTAGTTCTGATTTCAGGCCAACTGCCAAATTATGCTGACGTGTACTCAATGAGCCAAAAATTCCACTGAATGGACAGGAAAGGCTAAAAGTTCCAGAAGAAAAGCCTGCAGAAGCAGTCTGCCACCAGCAAGTGACTAACCACTTGCAGGAAAGAAAACACAGTCAGTTATGCAGACTGAATTGATCAGAGAAAAATACATAACTCAGGACTCGAAAGAGCAAGCCACCAGTGATTGCGTCACCCAGGTGACAGACGGGAGTGGATGTCAGTATGCAAAATCATCTCTTAATTTCATTCTTATTCAAACGTGAGCAATAGTATGACCAATTCTGGCCAGAGAAGTTGAACTAGCAAGCAAGAAAGAGAAGGTTGTACAAAAACAGCGGACACAGTCAAACCTTTAGGGTCTTGACCTGAAATTGGGGTTCATTACTTTCTGCATTTTAAAGACCTACCTGAAATACTTGAACAAACTCACCAGTTGTTCATAGGGCTTGGTTCCATCTGTTCTTAGTGTTTCTGAAGAGTTCAAGCACGTCTTGCAGACAACAGCAGTTCATAGAGTTAAATAGTCGCTAGCAATGATTTCCATTATTGTAATGCACCAGGGATGAGCAAAAAAAGCAACATCATGGTGGTCCCGAACTGTGATCTGATAAACAGACACATTATAATGCCTCATGTGAAATGAAGGAACTTTCCAATGATGACTGCTAAGATGACAAATAGCATAAGTGGCTATATGCCCATCCCTTGGCCTGGCTCAGAGACACCATAAATGGATTAATGGCATTAAAAATATGTCACAAGATTCAAAATTTAAAAGCTTCTAAAAAAATCTGTTATGGCAGCTAAGGACGTATGGGAAGAGGTAATACAAAAATTGAGTAACTGGATATGGATAGAAATAAACAAACAGTAAAAATGTTTTCAGTCCCTTTAGTTTTATACACAGGTCAGGTATATTTGTATCAACCAGAGAAGTTGTGTATAGTTGTTAATAAAAAGGTAAAGGATTTTATCTGGGAGGGCAAGAGGGGAAAAAGTCAAGTGGGATAAGTTGATCCTTCCAATAGAAGAAGGTTTAGGATTACCTGATTTGAATTAATATTTTAGAGCTACACGGCTCTTACACATAACACAAGCAGAAAGCTACAATTCAAAGTAGACAGGATGACGATCAAGTGGGGTTAATTCAAGAAATAAGGAAAGAGTGGGATTTTGGAAGCAGATCCTTTAGAACAGTCATACAAAATATTATTTTCAGAAAGTTGCAGAAAGTATACCAAGACCTAAGCCAACAAGGAAAAGGAGAAAGGAGATTCTGCCAGTAGGAATGACTGCAATTAGGCATACACAGAATAGGCAAGCGGGAGCTGGAATTTAATGGAGGAAGTTGGCAGAAAAACCAAGGTATTGGGAGCAAATAATTAGAGTGGGAAATGTAATAGAATGGGAAGAGGCCAAGAAAACACTTGGAATGCAGGCTAGAGATTTGCCTTTCCTGTCCGAGACTGATTTCAGAGTACAAGCAAAGAGAAAGGGATAGAGGAATCCTAAATTAAAGACTTGTTCTGGGTGAGTATTTAGTTGAATCTAGAATAGAAGCTGCTGTTAAAAAGGGATTATTAATAAGGCATATAAAATATTGCATGATAACTAAAGGATTCAATAAGAGGAGGTCAGAAAAGTTTGGGAAGAGATATTAAATAACCAATTCACCAAGAAAGAATTGGATGACATATGTATGGCTCCCAAATATGCAACAAAATCTACAAAATTTAGAATTTTTGCCTGGTAGTATTTGCATATATACTTTTATACCCCCAAACAGACTCCAGAGAATTTTTCCTCCGGTAAATTCTGAATGTTGGAGATGTAATGGGGAAGAAAGAGGTACCTGGGAGCATATGTTATCAAAGTGTAATGAGTTGGAAGACTTTAAAAATTCCCTTACAGAGTACTCTTGTCAGGAATACTTGGCAAGCAAATGAGTGTAATTAAGGATTTTTTTTTAGCTAGGATACAAATTCTGAATTGCCTAGACATAGTAAGGCCTTAGCTAAGTTTTACTTGCCAAAAAAATTAATTACCAGAAAACATAAATCATAGTCTAAACAAACCATTCTTGAAGTAGTCAATACTGTTAACAGAGTTGAAAGAAAGGAAGTGGAATCTTCAGAAAAGGGCAGGAGTAAATTATGTAAGAAATTGAAACCGTGGGAATAATACATGCAGAAAAATGTTCTGGAAGAGGAGGAATGAGGTTTAACAGAAGTCAGGAACTGAACAATTTATGTAATGTTGGCCTGATTATATTGTACAGAACAAAATGTGAACATGGTTTGATTACTTTTATATACATATGTTTGCCCATGTCACAAAGGATAATTCACATAAAGGTGTTTTTTTTTTTTTAAAAAAATCAAAAACTTCAGGAAAGGCACTACAAAGAACGATCCCAGGTGTCCAGACATTACTGACTGTCTGCAAACCCAAGCTCACTTCACAATTACATTACAGTGGTAAGAATAACAGACGAGGAAGGAGAGGAGATGTGGTGATGGGGTTTATCAACTCCATTAAACTGCAATCAGCTTGAAGGCCTAATTGCCCTCCATGAAACGGAGACTGCAGAGTTTAGGAAACACTTGAGGAGCTATTTCTTCATGGAGAGATTGTTGGGAAACTCCTGCTGCAAACCGTCTGTGTACATCATGAGAGACAAACACAGTACATATCTCCATTGAAGCAATGTAAAAATCAAAGAAGAATATTAGTCAATGGCCAATAAAAGCCCCAGTGAAAAGCTACTGCCCAAGAAAACAATGAGCAAGGATATGGTGGATACAACAGGTGAGCAAACAGGTAATTTTCAGTCTTTAAATTCTATACTCTCTTATTTGTATCTTTACCTATTAGCTCTTCCTTTGAAAGATAAAAAAATATATATATCAATTTCAATTACAATTATTCAAAATACATGCAAGTACTACATCACTGACAAGCACAATAAAATACAGCAAACATATGAAATTTGTCCTAGACAAGACCAAGTCACACGCATCAGCAATATATAGCGTAAGCTAAGATGCATTCAGCAAATGCAAAGGAAAGCTGGATTACCTACACATACATTAAATGACTGTTTGACTCTTACCTCTACTGACCTTGTGATAACTTATGTCACAAGCCTAAATTTCTCTTGAAGGAGGGGATCCTCTGACTCACTAAGTGGTGGGGGGGTATTACAATAGCCATTAGGAGGGGCAAATGGGCCACTAATCAAAGTGCACATTAAACTGTGGGTCTCAGCAGGGAATCCATGCAATAAAACCAAGGACTTCAAAGTTTCAATGAATACCATGAGAAATTTATTATATTTATAAAGTGATTTTAAAAGCTTTTTGTAATGCAAAAATGAGAGAAAACCAAGCTATATGCTCTTGTGAGTTTAAACAAAGAAACTCAATGCAGAGCTTGGAAACCTTCTTTGTGAATGAATCTAATTTTTTTTTTAAGTTGTTTTATAAACACATAAAGGTAAACACTTACACACCAGGAGATGTGTCATTTTCCTAAATGAGCAAAACAGTTTCTCACCACATCCCGGATTACTTCACGGCGTGCATCTTCTTCAGACTGGATGGCTCTGTTAAGTTTACTCAAAACAAAGACTCGTAGTTGCTCATTTTCTAGTAGCCGACGGACTTTCTTCATATTTAACCAGCCAACACCTTGTCCGTCCAAAACATTCTGTACCACCTCTTTCAGAAACTGTTGATTCTCACTGGTAATAAAGAAAATAAAAAGGGCATGTGAAGAAGTGCTGTGGGTCTGTGAATCCCTCAATTCATGAATTGTGGCTCAATTAAAAGTATACCAGCACTACAAAAACTAATTCACAGGATCATGAGAAAAAGGCAATTAAGTCACATGGACATGTACATCTTGCCAATACCCAACCCTCCCTCATGCTGTACCCCCCCCCCTTCTCAACAAGACAAAGCAGTCAATCTCAGAGATAACTCCGTACAATATCATTAAGTATGTGGTCACTGCAACTTATAAATGTAAGATACACTACAAAACCAAGGCATGCATTAACTGTGACTGCCCCCCACCCCCACCCCAGGATGCTACCAAAAGCTTTACAAATTACAATACAATGGAACAGTAAAAGTTCTACACATCTTCCTATTTTGTGCATTTGGTTTTACAAGCCTTTCTCTGACAGTTCTGCCATTAGTAGTCTTCCTTCTGCTTGTCAGTATACAGTGCCTTACATATCCTAGCACCCACATCTGAAAAAATCTCTATAAATCACAAACTCATTTACAGGTCTTCAGCATTTGCCCTTATACATTCACACTTGCTTCCTGTTTTATGATGCCCTATCTGCAAAATATTTCGTTCAAAAACATCACTTCATCTTCCTCGGATTGGCGCATTAAATTGCAATATTCAATTTTTTTGTCTTGCTAAATTAAGTAATGATCGCCCAACCTTTACTTTTTTTTTTGTTAAGCTCCAAAAGATCAGATATGATTTGCTGACACCAGACAGTATCCTTTAACCATGCATTCACTGCAAATTACAGCACTTTTCACTTCTCTACTTTAAGGGTTCAAAATCACAAACTGCCTGAACTGAATGAAAGCTTCATACTTTAACCTCATTTTAGTTATATTGTAAAATGATGTTAAAGGGACAGTCCCAGAAATCTTTGTTTTAATTTTGGTCTTTGTTTACATCTTCAGTGTGGCTTTCTGAGCATGTCCCAGCTTTGACACAGGGTGGGGAGGTGGGCTTGGGTTGGGGGAGGGGTGTTTACAGGAAGTTTATTTAATTATTATTTATTTATTTTACATTTGTTTACTGGGATAGTCAGACTGGATACATGTCCATTTTCAGCGGAGGTCCGGGGAGAAAAGCTCCAAATAGACAAACTTACATAGATAACACAAGTTAGATAACATTAAAAAATAAAAAACAGAGTGATTATGTACAATGGTTTAGTAGTGTTCCCTAGTAGGGACTCTCAATTCTTATGGACAGACAATTAAAAGCAAGAGACGTCAGACTGGATATAGAGCTTGGTAACGTAGGTGCATGTTATGATATTTACAGATTATACTTTCAGTTTATAACTTAATCAGGGTTTGTACATGGGCAAAGCCAGCTCCCTTTGAGATACTGTTTGAGGGTTTTTTTTTTTTAAGAGACTTTTGGAGGACTGTAGGGTTATATAGTTTGGCAACGAATTCCAGGTTTTGCCAACAAAGTTGGCAAACAGGGATTCACCAGCAGAGTTATTAGCTTTGTGGGTTTGGACCAGTAGTTTGTTGGCTGACCGTAGGAATATCAGGTTGCTATATGGCTTAATATTATTTATATGTTGGGGGGGGGGGGGTATCCTCAGGGTGGTACAGAATCTTGTGCGTTAAGAGCTGACTGAATTGAATTAAGCTCGGCAGTTCTAGCCACTACAGTTGTTTCAGGTTCTGGCAGTGGTGGGTTCTATAGGTGGAGCCAGTGGCGAATCTGGCAATATGGTTGTAGCTATGTGACAGCTTACCTAGTTTGGATCTGTTGAGGTTTGAGAGTACAGGCGAGGCATATAACAGAGTAGGTGTGACCGAGCGATTGCAGTCCTAGCCAGTGGGGTTAAAAATGTCTTGTTTCTATACAGTGATCCAATCTTCTTATTGATGGTCTGTATGTTTTTTGTTGACCTGTAGGTCAAATTTGAGATTATTGTCTATGATAACCCCTAGAAGTTTGGTGTGTTGATCTGGGAGATAGTGGCACCATTGTTAGAAGTGACAGAGAATTAAAGTATGGCAGATCTACTAGTGGGGGTGATGAGTAGAAGTTTAGTCTTATTGGGGTTCAGCAGTAGGCGTTGGTTGGCGAGCCAGTTGTCAACAGTGTTAAATGTACTTTGGGTTAGGTTGGGTTAAGTTTCAATAGTCTTAGTCAAATTCCATTGCAAACTGCAGCTGTACTCACAACAGCTCTCACTAAGTCAGTCATTTGCTTCACCTGTGCTTTTTATCCTCGGAGAAAACATCCTTTCAAGAATTTTATGACCTCACCTGCAGGAAAACATATGAGCAATGCAAAGCTAAAATGTTAGTAAACACAGTTTTCTGTTCATTTCATATTTAATTTGTGCAGATTTCTGAATGCTAGCTAACTGCTATGATGTTATGCATGACTGCCACATACTCTGTAGAAAGCATCAGAATTATGCAAGTTTCAAACAGTAGTAGAAGCAAGTCTTCCTTTTTTCATGTTTTATTTCTTGATCTCTGAATACTACCAAGTGTAATGGTTTTCTGACCTGTTGTAAAACAACATGTGTACAACGCAAGCAATACATTCATTTTAAACAATGAAGTCCAATACTTACTGTCAGAGTGGGGGCTGTATAGTACGGCATCCTGTGATAGTTATACATACTAATTCTTTAATACGACATACCTCTCAACCCACTACAGCAAGAAATCTGAACAAAGCCATAAACAATGGGGGGACAAACGCACAAAAATAAAGACTGTTAAATATTGCTCTTATAAACTTAGAAAGTTCATAGAACAGATTTTGAATTAGCATGAATTTTCTGAACAGCATGAAGCCTGAAACTGAAATATCTGTCATTATATTCTGACTTGAATCCTTAATGATTTGCTCAAAAAACTACAATTCTATGAGCAACAGACCAAAATTTTGAGGCAAAAATCTGGACAGTCTGTGAAAATCTGGACAACTGAGAGGTACGACTGTGGAATAAGGGGAATATGTCAATAAAAAGCTAACATTTACTATGAATTCATTAAACTGTACTCTTTTGACTTTACTGCTCGCAGTTACACTATACACAATAAATAAAGGAAATAAAGAGTTGCCCGATAAAGATGAGCTTTTCGATGAGTTCATAACAAGTTAACACAGAGTCTTGCCTAACCACCCCCACCACAAACACACAAAAATGTAATAACCTTATTGTTTCCCAGTGACTAAGGACTGAAAGCTTTGACAGGAACTGAACATTGTTATTTGTGTTCACCAGAAAGAATGAAAACAGGGTTGCATAACATAAATCTAAACCAAGAGAAATGTTGATGATGACATGGTAACTTAGTGGTGACAACTGAGAGGTATCAAACAAGTTTCTTTCAATCAGAATTTTACAGTTTGGGATCATCAATTTAAGAAAAAAAAAAGAAAAAAAACATAATACTGCAAAATGGAGACTCAACCATTTTTATGCATATGATAATGTATTTTTTAAATCACTTCCAAAATCAACCCACATTTGCAACATAAATTACCCTGCCTAAATAAAGAACCCATTGAAACTATTTAGTGCTGTTTATTAATGCTGCCCGACTCTCCCTGTATTACAAAAAGCAATAAAATGAGCTATAAAATTGTACACACCTCCACTTCACACTTGACATTCTGTTCTCACTTAAGATTGAAAAATAAACAGAAATGTTCTTACCACATTAGTAACTTTACAAAGGAATCGTCCATGATGCGTGAACAATAGGGTCATTTACATCAATAACCACAATTCTGTACTCTCTTCCAGGAAGCTTCCATACTAAAGGATGTGCTGACCTAGTGCCACACAAGCTACAATGTTACACAATGACTCATTAAGCACACTAAGTCCCTGGGGGCCCATGAATTCACTCCCAACTACCGAGGGAAGACACTTCTGTAACTCAAGAATTAGGACTGCAGAATTCAATCTAACTGACTTACAGGAAACAAAAAAGCCAAGGATGGCTTCAAGGACCATTGGCTTCAAGGACCATGCAAGCACAGAGGGATGTCTACCTCTGTACTATCAATGAAGACCCCACCCCCCCAAGGATCGACTGAAACTGTAAGAATGTGCCTGCTATATCTAACACTGGGAGCCTCCTTAATGGATGAAAGAGGCAAATCCAGCAGGGCAAAAAAGTCAGAGAATATCATAAATGCCAGTGATCAGAAGGCTAACTTCTGAAGTAACAAAATAACAAAGGAAGCCTACCCAGTTCTGTGGCACAGAAAGGTAAAACCCTGACTGAGACCCAAGCTGACTCAAGTTAAAAAAGTAGTTTGAGCAATGAGACAGCCAAACAGGGGAGGTTGGGAAAGGAGCAGATCACAGCTTGCCAATCTTGGGGCTGGTGGGTAGTTCCTAGTGGACAACTGCTGTCAAGCAAGAGGCGGCTTGCAGAATAATGAAAGGCTGATGCCTAGAGGACTTGGGATTGGCAATCCCTAGATGGTGAAGGAAGCCCTAAGAGAATGCATGCAAATGAACACATGCACCCAGGGCATGGTTTAGGAGGTCTCTACAATGATGCAGGTGCTCAAGTCAGCCACTGGGGCGAGGGTGCAATTATAGCCAAAACTCAAAAGCCTCTATCACAGCCTTTCAAGCATGAAGTGAACTGCAGACTGAGGAGGAATGGACTTGTTTAGTTCTGTCAAGGGAAGCTGACTGGTTGCTAAAGGGCCTAGATCTGCACAGGGTGGTAAGCCAGAAATCCCTGGATGGAACAAAGGATCTCCACAAGGGCTCTCCTTCCCCACAAAAAAAAAATACATGTGAAAGTAAGAGGATCAGCAGAGGCACAAGCAATCCTCTTGGCTGCCTAATATACATCCCTCTCTTTGATAATGGGGGCTACTATCATGAGGGAATAAATGTGCCCATGTTGAGCTCAGAACAACTGAAAAGTCTTGATGATCAGCAGGGAAGGAGGATAAAAGAACCCTGAAAAAAAATTCTGAAGGATGACCGACTCTTGGAGCACTGACTAAGACATCTTGCTTGGTGAAGGTGTGTTCTGAAGATCAAATGGCCACAGCACATAACTGTAGTTAAGATTTTTCTGAAGTAAACAAAGCAATGGAAGCAACAACCACTCTTATGGCTTTGACCACGGCATTTTCTGAAGGGCAGTCAAATGTCTAGTGGCAAAAGAAAATGCATCTGGTAACCCATTTAGACAGGTTTTACTTTGACACTCCCATCTCTTTTCTCCCCCAAAGCTAAACAGTCAAAACAGCTGTTTCAGTATTCTTGAACTCACACACCGATTTCAAATTAAGCTTTAGTTAATTTTACACAAAGCGTGAAGGTCTTTCTCCCTCTCCTCTGGCTTCTTTTGCAGCAATGAAACCAAGAGATACACAGAATAATTAAAGGGCAACTTAGAAACCACTTCATGGACAAAATGTGGGTTAGTTGTGAAGGATTCACAATCCTTAAGGAAGAAAAGAATGGTTCCTGTGACAATAAAGCATTTGCAAAGGTACTTACCTCAACAACAATGAAACACTGGGCAATTCTATCAGCTGATGAAAACGTGCCCTTGAGAGATAAAGCCCTACAGGGTCTGTAAAAACAGAACACTTCTGAATGGATCGATGACCCTCTGCTATCAACACCAATGCAGTGTTATCCACCACTGCCAACCTATAGCTGCTACATCTAACGTTATGGCTTTTATGGGAGATGGTAGGAGAATATGTGTCCCAAATATCTCCATATTGAAATGTCAGCACTCAAAATGCCAAGTGCAGAAAAATCGGGAGAAAAAAAAAAAAAGACTGAAAACCCATAAAGTGGATCTTAAAAAGAGCTCTTCTCCTTAAAACTTCTTCTGCAACTCCTGAACTTATATATACCAGTTCAGAAATTGCCATACCTCAGAGAAGAGAACACTCTTTACTGTGTTTTGTTTGCATTTGTTCATGTTTATTGTCAATCCATCAATTCTCAAATAGTTATGCACACCGAGACCGGTATTTTCTTTGTGCTGCAGCGTTCTTGCTTTAAATCTTACTTTTACATATTTATCAAGACCAAATGACATTCTTACATCTGAGAAACTTTTGACCACTTCCAGTTGTGCTTTCACCTCATCTAATGAGCTATACCATTTTAAACCATCCACAAAAAAATTATGAGAAGTCTTTACACTGTTGTCTGGGAGCCAAATTTTAACCATGACCGACTCTTAGTGGACAGCTTAATGGGTTAAGGGCAAGACAAAAGACCAGCAGAGCTAGAGTTACCCCGGAATATCCCCCTTTGAATTTTTATACCAAGAATAATAATTTGCCCTTAAACACGGTTTAGCTGCAAACAGGTTTGTCACTGTAGTTTAACTGATCAATGCAAACTGTACCTTTATCTGTTAAGCACTCCTTTATCCATGAATGTGGGATACTGTCAAATGCTTTTTTGCAATCTATCCATGCCATACTTAGATTGTTCTCCTTTTCACAATTCTCCATTATGACTAACAATAAATGATCCTTTGTTCCACATGACTTTCTTTTTTTACACTTTTAGTTTACTGCCACAACTGAATTTTCTTCTAAATGACTATAAATGTTTGCCAATTCCAGTATATAGTTTATACATTGTCAAAGAGCAAGTTACTGGTCTATAGTTTTAGGACAGCCTGCAGGTTCACTCAAGAATATTGTCTTTCCTGTTCACCAGATTGGTGTCAGTTTGGGATGTGCATACAAGAAGTTCTTATTCAGGGCTTTGTGTAAAAAGGTTAATACTTTTAGCTGGAAGTTAGGTACTGTAGCTGGGCCCAGGGTTTCCAGCTAGGAGCTTTTCTTAATTTGGCTTCAATTTCCCCTGGCTGTTACTTTATCCCACTTCATATCCTGTACAATTGAACTTCTTACTGAATGGATACAAGTAGTAGTAGTAAAAGAAAAGGCAACAAATGCTCCACAGGGTCTTCACGTATGTTTCTTTAAAATGTGTCTATTTCTTTTTTTGGTGGTGTCTCGATTCCTTTTGGTTTGTTTCCCAATTCTCTCTAAAACTTTCTTGCGTCATGAATGAATTGCTTATTTTGTACTTTTCCTTTATATTTATCTGCATATCATCTAAGCTTTTCTGCCTGTACTATCTTTAGTTTATTATTTGCAATAGTGTACAACCGATCCTGGTATGTTCTATAAGTTCATAGGTAGGTACTAGGCTATTGGCCCTAGGGCCTATATAAGCCTAGCCAAATGGTACCCTGGCTTTTACCACCCAAGAAAATTTTCCTGTGCCCCTGTCAAGCAGAGCCACAGAAGTGATCCCCGGGGTGAATTTCCTAACTCCCATCCAATCATCAAGATTATTCATGAAGAGTGCTAATGAGGAGCTTTGTTTGATATAGTTAGGTAGTTTGTTCCAGAGTATGGGAAGTCTCTGAGACAAGAATCTATCCCTCCAGCATGTTCTGTTTATTGTGGTGACAAGGTTTAGGTCCCTAGAGCGTGTAGTTCGGAGGGATTGGGATTTCTTTACGTGAAGCATGTCCAACAACTCTGGATATGACATAGCTTTGTATGTTAGGCAGAGATCGCGTCTGAGTAGGCGATATGCGACGGAGTAAAGCTGCAGTTTTTTGAGACTGTCTGCATAGGGCATCTGTTTGAGGCCGGTAATCCTCTTTGTGAAGTATTTCTGTGGCCTTTCCAGTTTGTAGATGTCTTGTGAGGTACATACCACAAGGGGCATTGTACACTATAATGGGTCTAATGAGTGATGAGTAGAGGGGAACAATGACCTCTTTTTTCCTGGATGAGTAACCTTTTGTGATGAGGTGTGCCACATAGAAGGATTTCCTGACTACTGTGGCGATGTGATTATCAAAGGAGAGACTACTGTCCACCTGTGTCCCAAGGTCTCTTATCACACTTTCGGTGTTAAATAGACTACCGCCTATGTGGTAGTTCATGGGTACAGAGTTTTTACCAAAAGGGATGACAATGCACTTTTTGGCACTGAGCTTGAGGCCATGGCTTTGACAAAAGGCATCGGTCTCAGTGAGGCCCTTTTGTAGGATGTCCACATCGTTAGGAAATTTGATTATGGCTCCTAGTTTGCAGATATCTGTGAACTTTGTTAGCCAAAGACCTTCTGTGTTAGCCTGTACTTCAGAGAAGTAGATACCAAACAGGAGAGGACCTAGTACCGAACCCTGTGGTACTCCACTTTTCACTGGTCTGAAGTTGGATTTAGAGTCTGCTACTTTCAATGTGTGAGTTCTGTCAGTGAGCCAGTTGGCAACACATCTTGTGACACAGGGATTTATACCTAGTTTAGTGAATTTGTCTATAATTCCAGAGTGGGGGGTGGTGTCGAAAGCTTTGGCGAGATCTAGATAGGCTGTGTGTACCACCTTACCCTCATCTACAGCTTTGGTGACTGCTTCAAAGAAGTCTATCAGGTTTAGGAGACATGATCTGCCTTTTACAAACCAGACCTGGGTAGGGTCCAGAGTTTGGTGATTACCAATGTCATTGTTTATAAGTTCCATGATGATACGCTCCATAGCCTTGCAGACCAGGCTCATCAGGCTAATGGGGCAGTAGTTTCCAGGGTCTGTGGTGGCTCCCTCTTTGTGGAGTGGGATAACCGTTACTGGGTTTTGCTTTTATCACATCTTTCTAATTATTTTTGTTGATCTGTTCCCTCTTCTAAAGTCTTGTAACAGTGGTACTTCTGGTCTTAACTGCTTTATAGTTTTCTTTTCTCGATGCTTCATTATGGCATTTGATTTTTTCCCTTCCTTTCCTTTATGGTCCTGTATTTTTCTGGTAAGATTTTATTTGTTATTAATTTAAATGCAGAATAATATATCATATTTACTTCTGCTATATCACATGAATTTCTGTTAATAGCCTAGATTACTGTGTTCAGTTGTTTTATCAGACTTCTAACATTTCGGGTCTTCTTAACTTTCTGTAATCTAATTATTTCATTGATCTTAATATGTCTATCCATCTCTATTAAATCAAGCAACTCTTCCCTTAGAACATTTTCTTCTAAACTTAGGGCACATTCCTTGCTCTCCATTTCCTGTGGGCATACTAGCCAAAGTTCCACAACATCTTCATCTGACATTCTATTTGTCTGCATCCTACATTATTCTGTTGCTCTTTCATATGGGAAACTCAATGGCCTATCACTCCACAACACTGCCTGTGTCAAGAGTTGCCACTGTTTTCTGCTCCTTCCCCTTGCTGTGTTACTCCAACTAAATTTCTGCACGAGTTTCCTACTGAAGCCTCCAGAGTATCTTCGTGTGGCAACTGATCAGATGCTTCCTATTCCACAGGTTTCTCTTTAATATGGGGACTCAGTTCTATCATCCTGTGATGTTTACAGAGTTGGATTTTCAACACTAAATAAATCCTTCACTTCTCAGGTAATCCATAACGTTAGTTTGTATTCTTCAACTTCTCCATTACTAATCCTCTTTTCTACTTCCCTCATTATTTTATTTTTTGCATTATGAAAATTTTGCTTTCTCTTTTGCATAAATACTGCACTATATTAAATCCCTTTTCTTTCTCCTGTCCACACTTCTTCTACGAATGTCTGCCGCTCAACCTGTTTCTCCTTACTTTGGGAACTCATTGTTCCATCATGCAGTCACATAACCTGTGTTAGACTTTCTACACTAAATCCTTCACTTTGCAGGTATTCTATAACTTCAGCTTGTATTTAACTTCTATCTTACTAATCTGTTTTACGATCTCCATTTGTGATATTTTTTGTATTGTGAAATCTTCCATATCTGGGTGCATTTGCCTGTATTTCTCTACAAATGTCTTTGGAGCTACTTTTTTGTACTGATAAGTTAAAGCTTTCTCCTTTGCATAAATATTGTATCACATCAGAGCAATCTTTCTTTTTCCTAAGTCTAATGTTTTGCTTTTTTTTTTTAATGTCTTTCAAAAATCTGTAGGATTTGTTCTTTATATTTTCTCACTACCTCGGTCACTTTTTCTTCCAAATTGTCCACGGTTTATTGGTCTATATAATGTTTTTTATATGGATCTGTTGCATTAATGAACACTAAATTCACTGGAAGCTTTTGTCAGTTTTGCTTGTGCAAGTATTTTTCTTTCCTCTAATTTCTCTAGTTATATTTTTTGAATATCTTCTACGTGTAATTTTTGGGCTTTCTGCAAAAGAGTAACAATACATAATTTTTTTTTTATCCTCAATATTCTACTCCATCATCTGTATACCTCTTTTTGGCCTATCAATGTTTTGTGTTTTTTGTGGACTACTACTTTCTTCTACAACAGGCATCGTCCTTCCCCTGAGCCTGGCCTAACCCCATTGTAGGAATACTTCTGTGTCTTGACGATTCTTCACCGTCATATTTTTAAGTCCTAGCATCAGTGCACATACCATGATTGGGCAGTTTTTTTAATCTCAGACTTCTGCACCCAAGTTGTCTTTTTTAATTTTTAATCTACTACTGTCCATGGCACTTGCTATATAAAACACAGTCTCTATATCAGTGTTGGCTTGGTTAGATTTTGTAAAAATAGGGTTCACATTTCAAAGGTACTCATCAAGACCTGAGAATTAATTCAATTTCAGCAAAACTACTCTACTTTGCTTGCTGATTTTATCATCTCTGCATTCAGGAATGGGAGTAAATTGCTACATCTTTCATTTGTAAGGCGTGCATGTACGGGTATACACACATACACCCCTAAGAGTCAGCGATCCTCCTACTGTATTGTCTTTAGGATAAAGGAAGTAACTTTAGTACCTGAAGAAAACCCACACAAACACAGGGAGGATACGCAAACTCTGCACAGAATGTACTCTCCCAAGAATCAAAGCATAAAAATATCTTGCTGTGAAGCAACAATGCTACTTCAGTGTGGCACGCAATCTCCTGGTAATCAAGGTCAAATGCATGTACTATCGTGTTCTTTGATGCTGCATTTGCGCTCAAATTGGACCAGCTGACAATGAATGATAAAAAGTAGCAAGGTACTCACCATAACGTTCCATCTGTGTTGTCCATTTTCATTTTTCCTCAACGAATAGGATCGGGTCCAATCCTCAGATCTGACTCGGCCATTGCACTAGGTTGTGGCCACCAAAAGACTCTCAAGCTCTTTCCCTACCATAATGCACCAACCCGTAACATCTCTCAGATCTTGTTTGCCTCTCCTTCCTCCAGAAGTCAGTCTTTCCGAAGCCACCTTGGGAAGGAAAGAGGGATTAGCATGTAAATACATCCTGTTTCTTATGGAAGATCATATATGGAGGATTGACTGACAATGCCTGAAGTTCTGAGACCCTTTCGGCTGATGTAATGTTAATCAGGAAAGCAGTTTTCAAGACAAATACTGTAAATATACTGAAGCTGCCAGTTCAATGGTGGACGAAACAAGTGCTTGCAGAACCAGTGTAAGATCCGAAGGAAGCAGGTCCTTAATTGGTGGCCGAAGCCAAAAGGTACCCAAAGATTCAAGAACCATCGGAACTGGAGCAGTAAAAGGATCTAGAACCCGCCATTGGATCCTTAATTGGTGGCCAAAGCAAAAAGGTATTAAAAAATTTGAGAATCATTGGAATTGAAGCAGTAAAAGGATCTAGATCCCGTTGAGAGGCCCAGATACCAAAACACTTCCACTTGCTGGAATAAATCTTCCTAGTGGAAGTCTTATGAGCCGCAACTAATATTGTTTTGATCGGTGAGGACAGCCCGGGAGTCCTGACTATCATGGGAACCAGAGCAGCCAAGTAGTGAGCTTCAGACAACCCAGGTCTGGGTGTGGTATCACTCAGGAATGAGAGATAATATCGGGAACTGGATCTAATGTCCATATGGAGGACACACTGCGCGAGACCATAGAGAGGGGAACCAGACTTGGTGAGGCTAGAATTGGGCAAGGAGGATGACTGAGCTCCTCAGCCTGCAAACTTTCTGAAGTAATTTTGGAATCAGAGGTAGGGGAAGCTAAGCATGGATCAGAGCATCTCTGGGGGCTACCCCTGTGGGGGTTCAGAGCGAAAAACTCACTGCACTTTGCACTGGAAAGAGAGGCGAAGAGATCACAGCAAGGCTGACCCCACTTTAGAAAGATCTGTTTCACTACTGAAGGATTCACAGACCACTCGTAAGGTGTCAGGATAGACCTGCTGAGCCTGTCCACTAGAATGTTGGACCTCCCCGGAATGTGCATTGCTGCCAGAAAACAGCCAGTGGAGATCACCCACTCTCACACACTCATGGTCTCGCGACACATGGGGTAAGATCCGGTTCCCCCCTGTTTGTTGATGCACCAAACAACCGACTTGTTGTGCTTCTGGATGGCAATCATCCCGAAAGAAGATCAGCATGGAGAGCTTATAACACTAGGAGCCGCACCCTCATCTCCAGGATGCTGATATGCAATCGAGTCTCATGGGAGAACCACATGCCTTGGACTGTCCTTCCAAAACAATGCACCTCCCCACCCAGGCAGTGCAGTATCTGCGGTCACCGTGGCCAAGGGGGCAGGCAGAATACAGGGGCAACCCTGAAGATTATCCAGGGAACAAATCCACCACAGAAGAGAATCCTTTTACTTTCAAAAAACACAAATCAATAAGACAACAAAGACTTAGCAATAGAGTTCATTGCAGTACCCTCATCAATCGAGACATCAGACAAAGTCTTCCCATCCTTCTCGCTCTGAACATGAATGTCTTGTATAAACTTTCCAAAGAGGGTGCAATCATCATATGAGGCATTAGTAAAAGACGCCTTAAAGGGTTCAGAGAATGAACAGAGCCAGGTGTGACACCTGATGGAAATGCCTGTCCCAGCAGTGCCCTCAGTAGCATGAGAGAGAAGCCCCATAGATGTTTTAGCACTCAGCATGACTGTGGCCATGTGAGAAGAGAAAACCTTGACCCGGAGGTAGATCCAGCGATCTCCTTGCCTAGGTCTCACTGGAGTCTAATTACGTGTGCCATATAGTTCAGCTCATGTACTGAAAATGTGGCTGAAGTGTACACCCACTTACCAAAGTGGTCCTTTGTCCTGGACTCTTGGTCTGGCGGATGGACCATGGAGCTCTCCTGTGCAAGCTCCTTCTTAATGGCCGCTGCCACTACCATGGCATTGACGAGTGATCCCTTGGTCCAGTAGATCCTATCTAAAGGGAGCACTCAATACCTTGTCAAGGTGTTTGGGGATCAGCTCCACAGTACCCGTCTCCTTCCATGCCTGAGATGTAATTAGATCCACCAGCAGATCAGCGGGAGGGGACACCCAGGGGTAGAAGGTCCTGTGACAAACACCTCCAAGAACAATTTGTCCAGATTGGGTTTCTGGGCAGACCACCACCCCTTGCTGACAAAGGATCTCCATGATGTCTCCGAAGGAGACCTCCTTGGGGTGCCGGGCGGAACCCTCCATTTCCTCCAAATCGGTGTCCTCTGTGAGTGACTCCAGTCAATGTGCATCCTTTTGCACATGTTTTTGATGCAACTCCTCAGGGGTAAGTCTCTGGGAAGGACTCGAAAATGACTGGCTGCTCCCATGTGGGAGCTCCCTGGGGCGAATAGGTGGCAGGCTGTCCCTGAGGGAACAGGATTGCGGAATCTATACCAGAAAGAGAGGGTGACAGGGCAGACTCCGAAGACAAGATCGTCAAGGGTGTCGATGGGATAGAGACATCCCTCTCCACCACATCGAAGGCAGAAGCAGAGTGAATCCTCTGAGAAGGGGCTACTAACGGGTCTGCAACCCTATGCATCAATGTGGGAGGCAGAGCCGAACCTCCAGGTGTGCAGATTCCGACTGGAAGGCTCTGCTCCAAAAAACTCTGCTCCGAAACCATCCCCTTAGATCTGGCGCTGAGGCTATGGCTCCGAGAGCCGGACAGATCTGAACCCAACGCCCAAGGTAACGGTCGGAGAAGTACCAGGTACCTTTGATGCCACCACCTCGACGCAGTGTGTCCTCGGATCAGAGAGCTCCAAAACCAGGGGTCGGATCAGAGAAGGAGTAATCGGAATGAAGCTGGACTGCATGCACCCCGCTACAGTGGGAGAGGGAGCAGGCAAGATCCCCATCTGTATCTGGGTGCAGATAAATCTCTGCATCATCCTGTCCACCTCTACTTCAGAAAGACTACAGGTGGATCTGGACGAGGGATGTCACCAACACCAATCTAGAGAGGCAGTGGCTCCAAGGCACGTCCGGCTCCGGGAAGAAGCAAAGGGAATGGAGCTGGAGAGACTCCATTCTCTGAGTCGAGCTGATTTTGGCTGGGGAACCTGAAGAGGATGAGCGGTTAGGGGACTGCTTCCTAGGTTTATCCCTATGTTTATATTTGTCTCGGTCTCCAGTCCTCTTAGCAAGCAGGTTGAGTCCCAGAGGCTGGGGCAGAGACGGAAGAAGCAGGGGTTGCAGAAGAACTAGAGGCCTGGGCCCCAGTGGTAAGAGGAGGAGGGAGAAGGCCTTTAAGTATCAGTTTGTTCCTCCTGTCAATCAATGTGGCGAGATTGAGCCCCGTGCAGATCGAGCAGGAGGACTACAGATGTTTGACCCCTAAACACACAAGAGTGTGGCCATTAGCTGGGGAAAACTTGTAGCCACACTCTGTGCACTTATGAAATCCCGGTTTGGGAGTCTCCGACATAACTAAAGAGGGAGAGACCCAAACACACACACACACACTCCTAATGAAAGAAAAGGTTTTTTTTTTTTTTTTTTTGGTCACCAACGTGAATGCAGAGGGGAGGTGATAGAAAAATAGGAAGATAGATGTTAAATACAGACTTAAGCCCACAAAAATATTCACTTGCCCACAAAAAAATTGCTCAGAGCAGCAGATCATGACACTTATGCAGACGCGGCAAACAAGATCTGAAGGGAGGAGGAAGACAGGGGCATTGTGGGTAGGGGAGGAGCTTGGAGCTCAGATCAGATGCTGGAAATGCAGCCAGGTTGGATCCGGTCAGATCAGAATACCCAGAGGTTGAAGGACAAATTAAGACAACTTTAGATTTGGCTGTTTCCTCATGTCTCCATGCAGAAAATCTGATAAAGAGAAACTAGTGACAATCTGGTGGAAGGGAACTGGATGAGGGAAAAGAAAAAAAAAGAGGAGAGAAACTGGTTAGGACATAACATTCTCTGGAAGCAATCAGGATTTTCCCAGCTCGGAGGGCTTTAAAGATAACACAAAAACAATTAGACTTGAGTAAAGTTTTCTCATTTTTTTTAGATGCAATGGGGATACTAATTATAAACTGTTTTTTTTTTCTTTTCTTCTTGCTTCTTTTTCTTTTAGTTTTAAGAAATATAGGCACTGCAATGTAAAAAAAAAAAAAAAAATGGGGGGGGGGGTGAGAAGTGGGGGAGGGAGGAAATGTCTGGCTAAAAGATTATGAGAAGAAAAATCAGTGTGCTTTTTCCCATTCTTGCATAGGGGAATGACTGGGTTAAGACCTCAAGCTTTATCCAGTAACAAGTTTATTACAAAGCTTTTTTCGGGTAAACAAGGTACCCTTAGCAGTTTTGCGTCCAGTTTGCATGTCACTAGAACACAACCCTAATAAACAGAAATGGCTTGGAGAAAGTGTTTACTAAAAGCATTCAACTGTTTTCTCAGCTATCAGATACGAGAGGTTCCCTTGAAAAAGGCCTTGCATAGACAGAAAGATGAGAGGGGTGCCATCTATACCATTGTGGAAATTAGAAACTGCTGCTAGGTGTACTCATACGGTAGAGGCAGAGGCTCCATTACCAAAAAACTTAGCCAAGTATTGCAGTACCGCAGTAACTGGAGCCGAATACAAGTCTAGCATGTTATCCTTGGACCAGATGGAGAACCTTTTCCATTTATCTTGATATAGTCTTCTGGTGGAAGTTTTATGAGAGGCCAGAATGATGTCTCGAACATCTCAATGTCTCGAGGTGAGATTAGCTTGCCTGCCAACTAACGAAAGTGGAGAAACCAAGCTGTCAACTTGAGACTGGACAGGTTTGGGTGGCTCAATCCTTGGGGTGAGTAATCAGATCTGGAAGAGGGTCCAGAATCCACGGCGGGTACACTAGGCAAGGCCGAAAGAAGGGGAACTAAACTTGTTGAGGCCCAAACTGAGCCATGAGGATCACATTGCATCTCAACCGAAGAGCTTTCTTAAGAAACTGTGGAATCAGGGGAATGAGAGGGGATAAGCGTAAAGAAGTCCGTGGGCCGATTGTGGATTAGAGCCTCCATCGGGGACTCACTCTCCGGGTGAAGAAGGGTGAAATAGCTGCTGCATTTGTTCGAAGAGGAGGCAAAAAGATTGCAGCATGGCTGACCCCAGTGGCTGAAGATTTCTGTCACCACCTCAGGAGTGAGGGACCACTCGTGAGGCAGGAGGGATGCATCTGCTCAGTTTGTCCACAATTACGTTGGAGCTCCCCGGGATATGCGTTGCTATCAGAAAGTGGTTGGAAGCTATCGCCCACAGCCAAATTCTCATGGTTTTGTGACACAGGGGGTAGGACTTGGTTCCTCCTTGCTTGTTGATATACCAGACCACTGACATGTTGTCTGACTGAATTGCAATTGTCCCAGAAGGGAGAACTAAATGAAAAGCCTGCAATGCTAACAGCACTGTTCTCAGTTCCAGAATGTTGACATGCAGGTCTTTCGCCGGAAATGCCCCCCCACCCCCCACCCCCACACACACACACACACACACAAACACGATCAGGGAAGCATCCGTCGTCACAATGTCTCCGGGCTGAGGGAATTGAAATGGATGACTCCAAAGTTTGCTGAAACTTTTGTTTGACAGAGTATCACTCGGAGTTGGAACCTCAATTGTTAGAGTCTGTGATTTGGGAGTGAAACTGGACAGGACAGGGTACTGAACACTACTCCAATGAATTCTACTTGTTGTGTAGGAGTAAGGTTTGATTTATCCCAATGTATCGTTATTCCCAACAATTTTGCCAGAGAAAGAGTATAATGCAGTGCTGTTAACAGAAGATGCTCAATGGGGGTGGTGAGGAGCCAGTCATCCAAATATGGAAACACTCAGAATCCTTGTAGTCTCAAGGGAGCTGTGACCACTTCCATGCATTTCATGAACACTCTGAGGGCTGTAGAGAGACCGAATGGCAGGACACGAAATTGATGATGACTGGCCCCTAGCAAGAAACAAAGCAGACTCTTGGAGCATATATCCATCTTGATGTGGAAATATGCATCCAGATCATCTACCGAGCATATCCAATCACCTTCCCTTAAAAAGGGGAGAATGGACTGAACCGTGGCCATCCGGAATTTGGTTTGGGTGACAGACTTATTTAAGCTGCTGAGATCCAAAATGGATCTCCAATCCCCTGTCTTTTTTGGCATTAAAAAGAATCTTGAGTAAAATCCGGTTCCGCGCTGGTCTGGTGGGACTGGTTGGATGACTGTTTTTTGAGACAACTTTATTATCTCTGAAGCGGCTTCTTCCCTTTGACTGGGTGGAACGTTGGGAAGCTTTCTTGTAAGATTTGGTTGACAAGAAAGGGGAATGTTGTAACCTCTGGTGATTATACTCTGCACCCAATGATCTGTGGTAATTGATTGCCAGGCAACTTGGTGCAGACAGAAATGACCCCCAACTGATTCCAAAGGTAAGCAATTGAGCTGCTGCTCAGGAGCACTGATAAGGCTGTCCAGAGAAGAATCCCTGGAACCTTGGTTATGAGGACTGCCTCTGTAGGGGCATCTTACGGAATTGTTACCCCCTCTGCCCTTGGGGGTATCATCACCACGTGTGGTACAGGAAGGACCCTGACATTTTTTGTGCCACATTTTCCAACTCCTCTGATTCCTGGAAAAGGTCCATTGAGGACTGGAAAACCATAGGCCTATGTCAGACAGGGTCCTTCCATCTTGCTTGCACCTGGCTAGCATGTTCTTCACTTTGGAGCCAAAAATAAGACAATGCTTCGATGGGAGCATTAAAAAAGGAAGACTTGAAGGGGTCCGTGAGGTTACAAATGCGCATCCAGGCATGACATCTCATGACAATGACTGAACCCGCTACTTTAGCCTCCCCTTCGATCGCATGTGAAAGCAACCTCATGGACGAGTTGGATATTGATTCCAGAGTTGCAAACTGTGAGGCCACTTTGTCCCTGACCTCATCAGACAGCTGTCCTGCGAGTATCCCAGAAAGTTCTGAGATCAAGTCCCTCTGGAGCCTTATAAAAAACGCCAAATAGTTCAGAGACCATATACCAAAGGTCCCTGATGCAAAAACTCGCTTCCCAAGTTTGCCCACCGCCCAGGAGACTCTGTTGGGCGGGTGGACAGTGGGACTTTCCTCAGCCAAGTCCTTTTCTGTGGCCGCCACCACCACAGCATTGACTGGTAACTCTTTGGACCAATGTGGGTTCTCCTAAGGAGGGGAAAGAATTTTGTCAGGTCTCCGAGGGATCGCCTCAAAGGAATCAGGGTTCTTCCAAGCATGTTGCATGACGAGCTCGTCAGCAGTTGAGGTCACCCAAGAGGTAGAAGGCTGGACGCAGAAAGCATGCATGAACACGGACTCCTCAGACGAAGGGTTGGAGGGCTTCCAGTCACTTTTCAGCTTTAGCATTTCCAGACCGAGGGGAACCTTCACCATTAATGTAAACCATGTCTTCCATTAAGGACTCATTGGGTGAGTCCATGTGCTTCCTCTTGCATGCCCTCTTTCGAGGGGGCTCCTCAATGGGGGGGTCTCAGAGGAGGACTTGGAAGAGCAGGTACCCTGAACAGGGGTGTCCTACGGCTTCTCTGCCCGGTCTCCCAAGGGATGGTCTGTGGCAGCTGTAGCTCGAGGCTAAAACTGGGGTTCTGACATAAAAGGAGTGCTTCCAGAAGAGAGAGCCCTCTCCACTGCGTGGAAAGTAGGTCCGCCTGAAGAGGGATGGGAGCCCGGAACTGAGAAAGACAACCTCGAGACGGGGGTCACACCCCACTCTGAAGAACCCGCCCCCCACGGATGGAGCCTCAAGCAGGATTGGTTCGGACGTGGCTATCGGTGCAGAGGATGGAACCGAGGAGAAACATGGCTCTGTGCCCCAGTTGAGGTGCCCGCTCCCCAATCCCCAGATTGAGGAACGACCGGTTCTGCAGGAACCGAAGACCAAAGGAACAAACTCTGAGCCTGAGTGAGGTGCACTATAGGTGCCGAGGTATTGGGTTCCGAGAAGGACGTCGGAGCAGAAGGCTTCGGAACTGAAATGGTCAAAGGAGGAGTGTAAGGAGGAGTCTGTGGAGAAACCAACCCAAGTTCTGCAGGTGGATGGGTCTTAGAAAGTGTGGGTTTCCCCCTGGCTGCAAACAGCTGGCCCACAAGATGCACCACATTGTGTTCTGACAGGCTCCTGGTGGATCTAGTGGATACTCTGGACGGGAAGTTAGGAAGGTCAATGAACGGGCTATACACCCGGCCCAGAAACAGATATACGGAAGGGGAGTATCTGGTCCGTGATGCAAGGTCTTCTGGCACCAAAATCTCAAGTTTCAAGACTGGGAGTAATGGGGTCAAATCCAACCAAGTCGGTAAAATGCTCGGTGCCTAAGTGGCACTCGGAGCCGAAGCTATCGTAACTGACGAAGGTATCGAAGGTGTGCCCTGAGCTGAAGTGGCCATAGGTGCGAAGTCGAAATAGGCACAGTGAGGTCTCTAATCAGTGCCGGAGGCAGGACTGTCTCTGAAGCTGGCACTGGTATCGAAGGTTTCGAGATGCTTGGAGCCGACTAGGCTGGAGCCGTAGAGGCAGATTTATGCTCCGAAGACAACTTTGGGACATTTGATTTCACAGCCTTACCCTGATCACCTGATGGTGAGGAGGGAACTGAGTGGGACATCTTTTTGTCTTTAGTAGGAGAGGTTGAGAGCTCAATCGCAGAAATAGCCTCTGAAAAGGGAGACTTAAGTAACCCTTTTCAGTATCAGTTTATTTTTGTGCTCATTAAGAAAATGTCACAAGGAGGCTGCAGTGAAAGGTGGGGCACCCCCAAACAGTATACACAATCATTGTGAAAATCACTATTAGATAACTTGCCATTACATGAAGCACAATGCTTAAAACCTGAAGTACCTTTCTTATCAGACATCTTGAAAGAAGAATCACCCACAGGCAACAGTATAACCAGTCAGAACAAATAAGTCAAACACTGTTCAAAAAAGCCACAATTGTACCACTACAGTGATACTGTATAAGAGAAAGCAAACACCTTACTGAAATAAACCCTAACAGACTAGACAAGAAAGGAAAATACCAGCTATGGTATTAAAGGAATACCACGAGGGTAAGGGAGGAAAGGTCATACCAACAATGGTACTTGAAAGTTTACAAACGGTAACAACGGGTAGAGCAGAGAAGGAAAAAACAAGGTCTGACAGGAGAAAACACACTAGAAATACTAAACAGAAACGTTCCAACTTCAAAAACAAAAAAGTAGTAATAATGAACAGTAATGATTATCTGACATCAATAGATGAATTGCTACAAGATAAAAAAAATACAAGAAGGTTAATCTTGAAACTGTAACTAAAAAATTAAAGGGTTTGGACTCTGTTTTGTTCGATATGTTTTGCCAGGGAGAAATAAGTAGGTTGGATTATGAATTCTTATATAAGGAACATCCTAAGTTAGCCTTATTATTCGGAATTCCAAAAATACAAAACAATGGTACTAAACCACCATTTAGACCGATAATTTCGGCAAAACATTCCAAAACCGAAAATATTTCCATCTGGCTAGACAACATTTTGAATCCTATAGTCCAGAAGTCTGTATTCTATATCAGGGATTCATGGAATCTATTAGAAATTTTAAGGGACACAAACATTGAAGATGTAAACGTTTTTTGGGACCCTAGATGTAAAAAATCTTTACACTAGTATAGATCAGGAGACTGGAATTGAATTTATGAGAGAATATCTCACTAAACACACAGATTTCCCAGGGACCAAAATAAATTCTTTGCGTACCTTAATGGAATTAATTTTGGACAACAATTTCTTTAGATTTAATGATGGTATATACAAACAAGAGTCAGGGGTAGCTCTGGGGTCAAGAGTGGCCCCATCCTTCGCAAATATTGTAATGGCTCAATGGGAAAACACTTTTTTGACTACACACCGACTGTTTAACAAGGTCATCTTATATCGTAGATATATAGATGATTTGTTCTTTTTATGGAAAGGGCAATATGATGAGTTTGTAGAATTAGTTCAAGACTTGAATCAGAGTACCAACTTTTTGTTTTTCAAAATAGGGAAGTTTGTCAAAAGAATTTCTTTTTTGGATTTGACTCATTATTGATGATGTCTCTAAGACCTTTATTAGCAAAATATATAGGAAACCATATTTTGCCAACAGCTATCCACACAAAGATAGTTTGCATCCTATACACATGAAAAGAGGGGTCATAAAGGGTCAAATCATACGACTAAGTAGATTGACCTCAGAGGAAGAAACTTTTCAGAAAGAATTGTCACTTTTAAAATTCCTCTTTATTAGTAGAGGTTATTCTGAAAAGTTTATAGAAAAAATAGTAGGTGAAGTAGTGCCTTTAAGAAGCGGAGTAGCCAAACCCATATTGTTCTCTGAAGAAGTGTTAATAGGTGAACCTACAGTGTGTAACACCTACATTCAAACAAAAACAGGCTACAGAGTTTTTGATGGCTTTCCCATTACCAATAGTCAACGAAATATGGGCAATAAAATCTATTATAGAAAACAATTGGAAAGTTGTTTTGGGGAACAAGGATTTGGTTTCCGTTATAGGCTCGAAACCTAAATTTACTAACAAAAAAACTACAGATTTAAAACTTTTATTGGAATCAGGAAAGAGTGACTATAGTAATAAAAATTTAGATAGGAGATGTACTAATAAAAAGGGAACTTTTAGCTGTACTAATTGCAAACAATGCAGGTATATGAGTAACACTTCATTTATAGTGGTAGAACATCTAAACCACACCTTTTGGGCGAAAAATTATTATAATTGCAACAGTGAGTTAGTGGTTTACCTGGCAACCTGCGTTACATGTAAGAATTACTATATAGGAAAGACCAAAAGAGTCTAAGCGTAGAGTATATGAGCATGCTTTGGCCATTCAAAAGAAGGATAAAAACAACGTTTTGGCCAGGCATGCCATTACATGTAAGGATTTTAAGAAGTTTGAATTTTTTATTTTGGATGCAGTAAAAAAGGGAATTTTTTTGGGTGATTTAAATAACACCCTAGAGTGCAGAGAATCATTTTGGCAACTAGTGTTTGGAGCAGACCAGTCACCAGGACTCAATGAAGTCATCAATTTAAAATGTTTTTTAATGTACAGATAGTTTTACTTAAATTATTACTATTTTTTGTTTATGGATATATTCAAATATATACACATAAATTATTATAAAAGTTATATTAAAGTAGGAATATTAACATTTGTAAGCAATATACCAAGTTCAATTTTTGTAAAAAGTTATAATGAAAAAAGTTTTTAATTGTATTAACATGACATCACTTCCTGTAACATTTGTATTTATACAACTTATTATGTCATTTCCCATGTTTCTGAAAAAGTTCACGTAAATTAAAGGTGAATGAAAGTGCTAAAACTATTTTGGAGAGTGGTATTTGTTTTTTGGTTATATCAATTCATCAGCCGGGTTTTGTGTACACTAGAAATACTACTCGCTCAATAAAAACTGAAGATACCAAAAGTTTTTCACACAAAATATCAAATAAAGTTCCACTTAGCTGAGAGCACGGCTGAAACGCAGCTTTACAGCTACGCAGCAAACGAGATCTGAGATAACAGGGAGAAGGGCATTTTGGGTAGAAACTTAACTCGAGAATTTTTTGGCTGGCGTGAGCTTGGTAAAAAGGCTGACTCGGTTCCAAGGGCTCAGAACCGAACCCCATCAGTGATGAATGGAAAGAAGATTAACATCAGATGAAAGGTTTTCAGGATGGTTACTCAGCAGAATATATGGGGCAAAGGAAAAGAGGAGTACTTGTATTAACTGTAAGAGGAGATCCAACAGTCACAGAAGATGAAAAAAGATACTAATGGAAGATGTACAGTACTAATTGGCTACTGGCAGGGGAGGAGGATTATAGTGGCATGCATTTATATTCCACCTAAAACTGCTATAATGGAGTTTAAGAAAATTATGGGAGAAATAATCAGCTTTCAGCAAGGAATATTACTTACAGGTGGAGACGGGAATTTGGTTTGCAACAGTGAAGATGTGTCTGGGGGGGTCTAAAAGGGAAAATAAAACAAAGAAGGGTAGACTTTTCAAGAAATTTATGAACATGCTTGGCATGGAAGATGTGAATTTAGTACTAGGGGTTCGGAGTGAATTTACTTATTATTCTCCTAGATAAAAAATTGGGCTAGGCTAGGTAGAATTTATATCTCATAAGAACATGTGTACTTAACTGAAGTTCTTGAAACATACCCAATAACTATTTCACACTTGCCAATAATAAGTAAAATAAAAATGCAAGGTAATGAAATAAAAATGTGACACTGGGACATTTCCACCTATCGGCTGAAAAGAGAGGAATTTAAGGAATGGGTTTTGGAATAATTCAGGAGCTACTAGAGACGACAAAACTTACTTCTGAAAATATAGCTAGGGAGTGGGACAAAATTAAAGTCGAGTTTAAAACTAGGGTGGAAATAAACGAAAGGGAGATATGGCTAACAGGTAAACAAGAATTATTTAGAAGGACTGACAAATGTTAAAGTATTGCAAAACGGGGAATCACTCAGAACAAGAAAAGGCGCAACTGCAGAATACTAAACAGAAAATAAAGGATTACCTCGATAACATGCACGAGTTTAAAAGATTGCTGTTAAGCAACTGTTTCTTGACAATAATTCTAGAGCATAAATAAATGTTAGCACAATGACTCAGGCAACAGAAAGTGGAAAGGGCTGTCACCAGGGTTAGGGAACCTATAACAAGGAAGATAACAAGAGATCCTGCAGAAATATTAAAAATATTTAGAAAATTTTACTACAAGTAGTCAGTATTGTAACAGAGATAAAACTGGAATTGGGATCTTTAGAAAAAGGAAAGAGTAAACTACATAGAAAAAAAATGGGTATTTTGGGAACAATGTATGAAGCGAGCGTATGAGGTTTAAGAGGCAGGATTTGAATGAATCATTTAATGCTTAACTGACAAAGACTGGATACATTATAACTGATGTACAATGTTTGCAACTACAGTTGTTTCAATAGTGTCTGTGATGCATATTTCCAACTAAAGTGGTGTCAGTGTAGTTCTTCAATCTAAATGTGAGACTGCCTATGTCATATTTAATAAAGATATTTATTGAAAAAACAGTGATAACAAAGGTAATTTAAATGTAAAGATTAATTAAAACTTTTTTTTAAGACGGTAGTAAGTGAAAAAGACTTCTCTCTCACTTAACAACTCCAGGACAAACCAGACCTGAGAGATGTTAGGGGTTGATGCATTACTGGTAGGGAAGCAGCTCGAGAGTTTTTGGTGGCCATGAGCTAGTGTAACAACATAATCAGATCGATCAGATCTGAACCCATTAGTTGAGGAATGAGTGAAAACTGACATAAGATCACGTTTTCAGGTACGCATGTTACACCCATGTATGTATGTATATATATATATATATATATATATATATATATTTATATATCATTCTCTCTTTCGATAGTTATATACCTATATATCTCTCTCTCTATACACATATACATACATATATATATATATATATATATATATATATATATATATATATATATATATATATATATATATATATATATATATATATATATATGTACAGTGCTCGGGAATCACAGTCTGAGGGGGTCGGATTCTTAGCTGAGGTTGCTTTAATCCCTTTAGGCCCTTGAGTAATGACATCAGGGTCAGCTGTTGGATTTTTAAAATATTTGTGTCAGGGACTCTGTAGTACCTGACTAGTTTTCTGGGAGCAGGAGGAAGGGCTTCTGGAGTAGAGCTGGATTCAAGGAAGACATCATCCACAACATCTAGGACTGGGGGGATGGTTAAGGGCCTGCGTTGTGGAAGGTCCAGGAACTCTCAGAGCCTCTTTTTAGACTGTGGGTACTTGACTCTTCCATTGGAAATGCTCCCTTAAGGTATGCAGGGTTTCCCCAAAGGAAAAATCCTCTGGGGGAGAGGCTGAAGGAAAGGATTCCTCTGCATTACAATCCTCATATGTGGAAAGGGGCTGCATGTCTTCATAGTCAGATGCATCGGATTCAACGGAGTCTTCTTCAGACAAAACTACTGGAGACAGATCACTTTTCCTTTCTGAGGGAGTGGCTTAGGTTCCCTAATCAGCATGATAAAGTCTTCCGGCATTTTAAGCATCTGAGACTGAGTCAAGGGAGCAAGCGCCTGAGAATGGGTAGTCGGTTTCTTGGGTGTGGTTCAACCCCTGGGTTTAAAGAACTCCGTTGTTTTTGAAAGAACAGTAGCCATTAAAGAAGGCATCAGTTTATGTCTGGATTTGGTGTTGTGAAGGACTTCCTCAGAAGCCGGTGCCTGGACAGCGGCTCCGGACCCATCCAAGGTAGAGACGACCGCAGGATACTGAGATAAAGACGAATAATGCGGCATACCGGACTCCGAGTGGGTCTCGATAGCGGCCTGCAAATTAACTGAAGCGGACATCAGGGGCTGCAAAAGAGACTCAATGAGTTCTGGAGGACTGACTACCAGCTTAACGTAAGCATCGTTGGAAGGATTGGTCCTGTGTGAAACGTCTCTATCTAGCTTTATGTTTTTCAGAAGATCTGCTGTCAGATGGCTTACCAAAGCCATATTGGAATTGGAGGATTGTAAACGGAAATATCTGGCTATAATACGAGCCCGACAATAAACAGTTCTGGTGATAAAGCACAGAAGCGACAATGAGGGACATCGTGTTCTGGGCCTAGACAAGTAACGCAGTAAGTGTTGGAAGTCCTGGTGTGGTATTTGCTTTCCACAAGCGAGAAAATTATTAACTTTTTCTGACATCGGTTAGTGCAAGAAAAAAGCATCTCCAATGGGGTACTTGGCTTTCGAAGACTTCAACTTCAATTCAGAAATGAGACTCTGGTAGCGGCCGATCAGCACTTGTGCAAACAGCTTCTGCTTTGAGCTGCAGGGCAAGAAAAGCTGAAGTAACGGCATCAGATGTTTTCCTTTAAAA